>NC_142184.1:34278000-34358000 GCF_026936395.1 Plectropomus leopardus | reverse complement strand
TTAATGTATATCTGCTTCAGTTAAGACGCAATCACTAGTTTACAAGTTTATATTGTATCCATCCATCTATTTATTTTCATCTGCTTGTCCAGGCCCTTCTCATTCCAGTCCAAGTCATCCAATACTGCTGCTTTGTCAGTGCTTTGTAAGATCTTGTTGCCAAGCTGCAAGGCAGAATTGGTCACAGTGTTGTTATACGTTGGCGTACGGCTAGACAGCACCTACCACGGTACCGTGATACAAGGATGGGCAGTGTCAGGTTGAAATGCTGCCATAAAGAGCGCAAGGGTGCCTGTAGGGCTGGAGTGACAGTGAATGTGTCCAACAAACCCTGGACTTTCATCTGGTATTTGCTTCCTGTCTGAAGGTGATTGTTTTTTTTCTCCACCTAACCATGTGTCCTTTTTGCCTAAACCTAACAATCCATGCCTTTGTGGCGGCATCGGTTACCATGTGCATTTGTTGACATCAGGGTAACAGCATCCTGGAGTGTAAACATCTGATGCAGAAGGATACTTAAAAGATCATAACTAGATGTGGAAGATCACTAACAGAGCAGCTCTATGTGACAAGTTGTGATGAGAACATGTTGATTCATATCCTGCTGTTTTCCCTTTTACCTACAGACTTCATGTTCAACTTCAGTATTGTAATGGAGGAGGGAGGAAAAGGAAATGAAGAGAAGAACCGTGGGGAGACAGGTAGAGGCGGAGAGGATGAGGACAATAAGAGTGGAGATTAAGAATGAAGGGGAACAAAAAGTGCAGCAGAAGGTAGAAAGTAATGAGGAAGATACATACTTGTAGAATGCCACACACACACACAATAATTTGGTTTCCTTTATTTTTTTTTGCTTTTTGAATTCCTCCAGCTTGGTACATCAACTAAAATGACTGTTATTTCTTTTATGTCTCACCAGCAGCAGGGCGAAATTACTTAACTGGCAGTAGGAGAGGCTCTCCAAGGGGACATTATCAGGCTTATCAAGACCTCCAGAGAGCCTCGCAGGCTGCGGCAATGTTCACATCTGAGTACTGGAAAAAGGGGAAATAATTACAATTCTGCCGCTCAAATAGCAAAAGTTCACTGGAGTGTTGCTTCCTCCCAATTAATATGACCAGAAAGTGGGAGGTCATTGAGAAGGTGGTCGTAGAAAATGTGCTTGAGATGATTTATCACAATCTGTCAGGTGGCTCCCAGGGGCTGATGAGGCATCATTAGCAAAATATTGTATTTCCCTAACTCAGCACCTCCAAGTTACCCTCCTGTATCTTTGTTAATAAACCCTTTCAAACACTTATAATTAAAGTTATTCTACATGTAGAGATGGATAAAGAGCAGACCATGAAGAAACTTTTCCCTAACTTTTTTTTTTTTTTTTTGCAGTGTAATAATGAAACAGCTCTCAGGAAATGGGCCTTATAAAACTAATGAACATAACAAAAATGGCTTAAGTAAATGGCACAGAAAGAAAACATAATCTTCCAGCACCGCAGTTTTTTTTTCTAACATAATGTCTTCATTTTGGATATGATAACAACAAACACAAATGTTATGTTTTTTTGGTAGCTGATGTTTAACCAGTGTGTGTCGGCTTCTGAGGTGAGGCATTACAGCCACTAAGCATGGTTACAAGAACGTGCCAACTACAATACTTCTGTCCAGCTGTGGTTGCTTAATTTGGATTCATTTATCCAGTTTTTGAAGTCCCATATTTTGCTGTCCAGGATCAGCCATTCTGTCTGTTTCTATGATGTGAGGCTCCTGCAGGGCCGCCTGCTGCTTTGAGTGCTATGAGTAATTTATGAAGCTGTGCAAGCTCCATTGTCAACAACATAGTAATCTGTTACATGGGCCCCCAAATAACAAAAGAGGTTCGGCAGTGCTCATGCATTGTTTGCACAGGCAATGTGCTCCAAGAATTACTTTTGTGCTGTTTAAGTTAACCAAATTTGGATTATCAGTGCTCTAAATGGGAGTACCAACACATACTCATCCCAGCATTTTACTCTCTTAGTATCCTTCTGCGTCTGCTGTTAACCAGGATGCCTCTGTGGTGGGATTATGCTACAAAAGCACAATTATGTTTAAACAACAACAGAACACGGCAACCAAAGCCAGAATGTCAACAAATGCACATGCTGGCATGGATGGGGATTAGGTAACAGTGGCACAGATGGTTAGGTTTAGGGGAAGGAGGTACATGGTAAAGTGTGGGAAATAAAACATCACATTCAGACAGGAAGAGAACAGGAATCCCGCATAAAAGTCCAGGGTTTGTTGGACCCCTGCCCTATAGGTGCCCTCAAGCTCCTTATATTATGTTGTTACCAGCAGTGTTTCAGCCTCACGCTGTCCTGCTGTGTTTCATGCTGCAGTGACAGGTTCCATTCAAAAATGTTCTCAAGTGACGCCATTTACCAGCAATATGAGTTTGGAATGAGAAACAAACTACTGGACCAATCAGCCTCATGTTTTGCTTGAACATTTGTGACCGTATGCTGAAGGACCTCTCGTGTGCAGTGATTCACAACAATTGAAAAAACAGTTTTACTGACTCTTTAATGCCGCCATTAAATGTTGACTCTTCACTTTTCTTAACTGACCAGTTTGGGCTACGTGTTTTCCAGAAATTGGCAGAGATAAAAATGGCAATTTTGAAGTGGGGGCATCTGCAGATTAATTCCATACCTTAAATTGCCTATTATGATCTACCAAAGTTAGGCATGATATGAAATGAATAATGCCCCATTTTTGTTACATGTGCCGCCATCTTTACTGTTAGGGAGCGGATCGAGATAATTACACTGCTGCAGACTGGTGGTATTTCAGAAGTGCATTTTGCCTAGGAGATTTTGTAGACTAAATTTGTGCTTCTGCCACAAGTATGGAAAATAAGTCGACAGCTGATTAATTTTTTTTTTGGTCTGTTTTAATTGTGTTATTTCTTACTTTGTTGTGCTGTAGCCTACAGACAGTTAATACTGTTGAAGTCATATTATGAATATTTTTCATAATATATTTTTTACAGATTAAACCTTTTTGTTTATTGACAGCATTCTTTTATAGGGACAAAGTCTTTTTGATTTTATTTATTTATTTATTTATTACTGTGATTAAAGCTTCAACGGTTAAACAAATCAACATGGAAATATAGTTTTTCACGGAAAATCCACCTTTCTGCTGGGATAGTCCTGACTTATTTTATTTTATTTTAGTTTAGTTTGGTTTAGTGTACTTTAGTTTGTTTTATTTCATTCTATTTCTTTCTATTATTTATTTTTTTGTTGTTGTCTTTTTTTTAATACAAAAGTGTCCTAATCCTACTAAACTCTTTTGAACAGCACATACCAAATGTTTTATCCAGATCAAAACCAAGACTGGATTATATGATCTCATCTGATTTCAGAGTGCTTTTTTTATTTTTTAAACAACCAGTTTTCAAGATCTGATCCAACCCAATCAGATTACTTCTGAATAACGGGGCCTTGACACTTCATTATGCTTGCCTATTTACTCTTCTCTACTCTGCTTTATAGGCAAAAGAGTTAAAAATAATTTATGTCAGACTTTTGACTTTAATATTATTCTAATCATGCCCTTTTGCTAACAGAAGTGGGCTCTCATATTGATCCCTTGGATGTTAACAAGGCAGTTTCTACATCCTGACAGCTCATGCATCACTGTGCTGGTCATTTGACATGATGAATCCAAACCACTACTGCTTCACTTGAATGAATTAAAGACTATCATGAATCCATGAGGAGCAGACAGAAAACATCTGTGTACGTGTGTGTATTCAAGCACACACAATATTACAGACAATGTGAAAACAAAGCAGCTCACACAGCTTCCCATCCTGAGAGCTTCAATCCATCCATAGTCAACTGAGTGGAAGGGTCACTTCAGCCTCATGGAACACAAATAGCTCATTTCTCTCGTCATTTTCACCACTTTATTCCTGTCTGTTTTCTGTCACCTTTGGTAAATTGAGGAAAAACTAGCAAATCTCTCTTGAGGGTAATCACGGGGTCTTTACTATTTCTCGGTACATTGATTGTTTATGCCACACAGCAATTCAAACAAATTTTTAGCCATGAAATTGGATGATCATAGACAGGTCAAGTTCTCCCTCCAGCGTAACATTTATCAGTTTATCAGCCTGCATGTCGTTTAATTTATGCTCCACTCCAGCTGCCAGGTAAACACCAGAGACGCTTTTCAGACTTGCCAACCAAATGTCACCGGTTTTTTTTCCAAGTGGATGCAGCATTGAGGCGAGATTAGAGGGTATGAGAAATGGAGATCTCTCAAGAGTGAAAGCGAAGAAGTCAGAGAAACTTGTCAATCTGTTCATTGTACTGCTAACCAATGCTGACAGCCTGGTGGTAGCACTTATTTAAAGTATGATTGGAAGCCCAGTATTTGGACTGATGCGTGAACAGAACCAGGTAGAAAAGAAAAAAACAAAACAGGAACTGTCAAAAACATGTTGACTTCTTCTAAGCCTGCAAGTAGACTTAGATTAACCATATCCACCTGCATCAGGCTTTTAAAACTTTTTTTTTGTCTCAGTGCCTCTGCTTCTGCACTGTAAAATCTGAAAACTTTATGCTGCTTTTAAAAAAATACAAGTTAACAGAACTATTCATTTCTATTTATGGTTACTTTATATAAACATCTTTAAAGTTTATATATATATATATGTATTCTGCTGGCTGCAAACTTGTATATTCTTCAGCATGTTCAGAAAAAATCTCTGTGATGATCAAGTTAAGTCAGACAGACTTGGTTCACTGAAGTTGCTAACACTTAGGAAGAACAATTTCATTTCACCTGTCAATTTTAAGTTGCAACAACTTCACAGAATTAAGAAAAATTAAGTTAATTAGCTACAAGTTAAGTAAAATTAATTAGATAGAAAGTAAACATAAATTCAGATATATAGTTATATATACTTTGCTGGGTCAAATTACGAAGCGATATTGGCTCTGGGATACCCCGCTAACTCACCCTTTGCTTTTAAAGGGATACTGTGCCACTTTTCAACCAGCTTTGTATGAAAACACTATGAGTAATGTGTGTAGATGAACCCCACAAACACAGACCAAAATATGATCAAACTGCAAAACTAAGCAGTGCTGATCAAATAAAAGCCAAGATTCTGTTACTAAGTGGCTTTTCGTCTGGCCTCAAATATTTTCAGAAATATATTTTAGCTTACTGTTTAATTGTAATTCAAAATCTTTTCTTGCTGGCCGGCTGTTGTTCTTAAACAGGTGTGAGTATACGTTTCATCACCCACCAGTGGGAGCGTTTATTGGTCAGGTGCAGTGCAGTGCATTCTGGTAGTTGTGGGATTTTTTTGTTTTCTCTGGTCATGTTGCAAAAGTTTCAAAACTAATAGCATCTTTCCACTGCATAGACATCCTAGTTTTATTAAATATATTTATATAGCTGGCTGGTTTTTAACCTGGCTAGATCGCCATGGTAACTTGTACTGCAGAGCATACTTGCTCCACAACAAGTCATGCTCAGAGTTCCAAAATCAATTGAAATCACCTTCATATAATCACATGCTTTGGAAATAGGGTCACTGTATTATCAATAGTCAATCTATGAGCAATACACAGTCTCATAAGGGAACACATTTTATGCTTGTTAAGCTGCATTGTTATATTAGAAATGTTGGCAGAATGTGGCTGGAGACCAGGCTGGTCAACCCAAAACCCACAGGTCAGGCAGGTTCGGGTATGCTTAAGAGACAAAACTTATGGGTTTCGGTGGATGGATTAAACACTGACAAAGCACTGTTCCCAGTAAGATATTGGTAACTTATAGAAACATTTACCCCTTTTCCACCAAAATTGCATATACATGGGCTTTTTAAATGTGGATGTAGACAAATGTGGATGTTTGTTTGTCACACTTAATTAAATAAGAATCTTAGATTATGACTTGAGCATGTATGGCCTCATTTGCACATAAAATGTGATTTGATACGTTCAAACCAAACTATGCTCTTACCACTTTGGATTATGTTAAATACTTGCTCCTGAATTGCTGATGTCAGTTTTACACTGCTGGTATATTACTGCCAATAGAAGACCGAAATAAAGATGATAGATAAATAATTCAGTGTAACGGTATTTGGAATAGCCAAAGCAAGATGATAACCACCAGTCGTGACACCACTTATCTCTGAATGAGTTTTTAGGCTCTGTCGATCCCCTTTGACAAAGAAAGCTTGACACGGTCAAACTGGCTTCATAGTACAGCTCTTAGCTGTCTATCAGTGGGATATTTTGATATTCTGACCACACTTCAACACAGCTAAGAGAGGCAGAAGAGAGTGCTTGATGGTTATGAGAGGAAATGAGAGGTCAAAAAAAATGTCAGGTGAAAAATACCAGAGAGGACAAAAATACAACAAGATGAAATTGCAGGTTTGGAGCAGGCAGGCATGCCAAAGATTGAATGTGGCCTTATACTTAGAGACTGATGTAAGAATAGCAGAGGAATTGAATCGAATGTCAAGTGATTCTTTCTGGAGACGGTGGACACTGAGCTGTTCAAGACCATCCTGGAGATGCAGTTATATAAGCTCTGACAATAAGGCTCAAGTATGAGGGAGACGCTGCTCTGTATTTATGGCAAGAGAACAGTTTATCAAGACAAGTGAAGTGTGTCGTCTGAGCTCAGAGCCATTAGTGGAAAGTTGTAATTTGTCAAAATGTACAGATGCGCTACAATATGTGGAAATCTCCAGGAGGGCTGGAATGAATCTAATATAAACTGTGTGTGTGTGTGTAGGGAGAGATATTTAGTAAAGCTGTGCAACACGGTACAAAGCTAGGATGAAAAAACACATGGACAGAAAACAGAGACATAAACATAAACACGGAGAGAGGTTGGGATGAAAAGAACACTATGAACATAAGTCAGCTAGTTATATTTCATATTAACAAAGCCTATATCTCACACATAATAATAATTATAATAAAAATAACAAATTTATTATATAGCACCTTTAACAGCACCAAAGTAGGGTAGTGTTAGGATAAAATGAAAACAAAAGGAATAATAATACAAGATGCAGGATGCATAATGTCAATATATAATTAACATTATGATTAATTAACATTAACAAATAGACCAAAACCAACAAAAGCAATAAAAACAATGAAACCACAAATACGAGGAAATGAAATAAACCTGATTAAAATAGGTAAAATAAATGAAAATAAACAAAAGGAAAGAAATAAAAAGACAACATCACAAGCACCTCTATAAAAATGGGTTTTTGAAGAAGTCATAGTCACAAAGACTGTTTAAAATAATGGACTTAGCTACCGTGATGTTACCCATTGCTTTGTGAATTCCCGTTTTCAAGCCTTGAGTTTGGCATTTTGAAGATAACGCTTATGCTAGGTGCAGACAGTGCATTTATAACTGTGGTTAACTGCAAGACACCATGAAGCTTGAAGCCAAGCTTTTCATAGTGGCTAAACAGTGGTACTGGAATTTCCGGGGTCCATCACATGATGCCATTGAGCCCAAAAAGACCTCTACCCATTGACTCACATTGGGAGAGAGACGTCTATAAATCAGTGAATACTTTTTTTTTTAGCATGACAAGCTATGAAAAATGACTCGTTTCACTATCAGGCTGAAATGCATTCAGTCTGATAACCTTTTCAAAAGTCTTAAGGAGCTGCAAGATTAAATGATTTTAACTGTTTTCAAGTTAGCTGAGCGGTAAACCAGAAGTCAGCAGCTCTGCTGAGTGGCCAACATCCACCAGCAGAGCTGCTGACTTCTGGTTTTGGTCACACTTCGCTATGTTTGGCCATGCTCAAAGTTTCTGTTCTATGTGCCCAATGATGCAGAAACAGCTGCAATCATACTGGTAGTTTTATACACACCATTTGAACCATTTTGTTTCATAAAAAGGAGCAATAAAAGAATGAAAAATGTTCTTTATTAGTCCCTCTTGGGGAAATTAAAATTTTAATGTTTTGGTTATTTGTCATTTTACATACGCAGAAAAAAGAAACATGCATGCACTTTGGAGAGATGCAAGAGTGTTGGGGACACAAAATAGTTCCAAGCGGTGAGGGGTTTGGTGCTTTGCTCAAAAGCACCTAGGCAGTGCCCTGGTGGTTAGCTGGCACCAGCTACAACGCCACCCTCTTTACTGTGGTCCATGCTGTACTTGAACTAGGCAGCATCCCTACTGACTGATCTTCTGTTACTTCCTCCATAGAATTAAGGGTAGATAAGTTAATGCACTCTTGTTTAAAGTAAAGAAAAGAAAGATGCTGTAAAATATCTACTCACAAATCATTAATAGGTGATCCCTCTAATAAACAGACTGCACAGCATCAGACAGATACAAGGCCCAGAGGTAAGACAACAAGCTTTTGACATCCACAGAAAATCTGCCAGAGAACAAGGACGGCTCACACACACACGCACACACGCACACACGCACACACACCCACACGCTTCAGGAAACAATGCAGCAGAGTACTTTACATGCACTCAGCAAGTCAAGCCTCAAAATGAAAGTGCGAACTTCAAAGATAGGGACAACTTCAAAGTACAAAAAATGCTGTTTTTCTCTTATGTTGCAAAAGTCGTAAATTGTGCCTCTTACAGTTACAATTCTTTGTAGTGGTAACAACTGAGGTTGTCACAAGTCCACATTTTACTGTCCCCAGAGCTACAAAAAATATTCGTAGCTTTGGGGACAGTACAATGTTTGCTTGCGCCTCCCTGAGAGACTCTGTGAAAATGCATGAGGTGTTTGTTGCACATGATGTGTTCAAGAACTGTCAAGAAATTGAAAATCCAAGGATAATTTCTGCTTTTAAAGTTTCTGGCTGTGATAATTGGTGTCATTTCTGTGTTTTTTTTATTTCAGCGGGCCTGTGGTTTGGAAGGTGTATTTCCCTTAAAAATCGCAAAACATTTTTAGAGGAAAAAACTGCCAAAAAAATTTAGAGAAAAGGAGAATGGACCCAAATTTTTAGAAATATTGGGCAAAAAGAATTGAAAATTTTTTTTAAAAATCGCCAATAGTTTATAAAGAAAAAAGACACATGCCAATTTTTTTAAAAATTACCCCAACATTTAAAGGGAAAAAAAACACCAACAGTTGAAAGAAACAAAACAAAAAAAAAACACACACACACACATCAGTAATGTTAGAAGATAACATGCCTTCCAAACAGGTATTCTTTAAAACATTTTGGCAATTTGTTTTTCCAACAGAGGTCCAGACTAAGCTCCTGATGTCTTTAGATCCTTTAAACGCCCCTGGTTTTAACCACTTGTACCTTATTCTTGCAATATGTTTTATTTCATTGTGTTTTAAGCTCACGTGTTATTTACTTTTTGTCAAATAAAATTAAATAGATGGTAATTCCTCTTACGTGTGGTCCTTGAACTAATGACTAAGGAGGAATCTAGACCCCACAGGTAAACCAGTTCAGAACCATTCATCTACAGCTACTGTATGAGCCAAATGAAATATTCTGCTATAGCTGCACATTGATTGGCCCATTAATACAGTGCTGTCTTTCCTACTATTAAGCAGGCACTGATGCATCTCTGGCAGTTTTTGAGCAGCGGCAACAGGCATCACTGTCACTGTTAGGCACAGTGATGCTCAACAGTTGGTGAATGTGGCACTACAACAAGCTGTACTGTACTTATCTGTGAGAGACATCCTTGAACAAGGCAAAACCCAGTCACTGCTGAGTGTACACATCTCTGCTGCCACAGAGGAGGATGAAGAAAGAATTGAAAGAAAGAATTGGTAGAACACATATCAGGTCTAAATCCTGCAGCAATACTGAGGATAATAAGCAGTGTGTACCATAACAATTACAAGAAGAGAGGTCAAACATTGGAATTAGCTTTGTGTAAACTGAGGCATGTTTTCATTTTCCATCATTGTGCAAGGCATCCATTTCCAAGATGGCACAATTCTTAGATAAAAGCATCATAAGTTCTGGTCTGATTAATATAATTTTAATCATATGTTATTTAACTTTACTATAACAGTATTTTATCTAACTGTAAACCTAATTAAATATTTTGGGTTTTGAATATAGAAAAACATATGCTTAAATCAGTATATAAAACAGTTCAATACACACAATACAAACCCTCAGGCCTACAATACACCAAGCAAAACATAGCCCAGCTAGAGGATAAATTAAGTTTAACTGTATAATTTAATTAATTTAACGTTATAGTTGTATTTTATTAAACTTTGTAATATTACTACTTTATGTAACTTTTTTTTATGACAGTAGATACTTTATTTGTAACTGTAGTTCACTTAATAATTGTGTATTTTAGTAGTTTAAACTAGTTTAAAGGAGATTTTAAATTATCGAGATATTTTGTATTGCGATATGGCCTAAACATATTGTGATATTTTAGAAAATCACCCAGTCTTTGTTGTTATTGTGCTAACTGGCTAACTAGCTTCATGGCAGTTTTGGTTTTCTGTTTTGAATGACTACAAATGACCACCATCTGTTGGTATGGAGGGGTATTACCTCTCACGTAGGCTCAAAACATACATGCTCGTTGGCAGTCAGTTTGGTGTGTTCATATGCAACTTTCTGGCCGATACATGACGAGGTAAAGGCAATGTCATTTGGTGTCTAGGCCCTGAGGGACTGCTTCCTTCTTCCTTCTGCTTGACACATTGGCCGTGATTTATGCTTTTCCAAATATGTGACTTATATACACATTTCTGGCTCGTGTTTATGTGCAATATGTACTAATTTCAGTGCAAAATATAATCACATTACACCCCGGGTGCAGATAGCATTGTTGGCTACAGACACCTGGGTGCTGATAGCATCTACCTAAATGATAAAAAAATTAAAATACTGGAAATGTACATAACATTCATTGAGGAATTCAGTTGTGAAAGTTTGCAGTGAATGCACTGTTTGAGAAGCATATGCCGTGCACGTCAAGGGTGAATTTGGAGGCTTTACAACAGACAGATATCAAATCCTGCATAGAGCTTTTCCTTTGTTTTGTCCCTTGGAGAGGATGTTCTGTACCCGAGAACGAGTCACAGTCTGACAGGGATCTCAATGGCAGATATAAGCATCACAGACAAAGTGGGTTTTTTTGCAAACATTTATCTACTGCCGTATTTGAGGTGTGCCCACATCTCAGGGGATATGCTGCCACTGATGAGAATTACACAGAATTACAGTGTGGTAAAAGATGCAGCTTCATTATCAATTATCTGTATGTTTGATTGGTATTACTGCCTTCAGTTTGGGTGGGAAGCACTTGTGTGTGGATTTCTATTGCACTGATTGCAAGTGGCTGTGAATAACAAAAGTGAATGACGCTGAATAAGCTACAAAGTGTTTGTGTGGGGTGGGAGCGACAGAGGCAGAACATTCAGGATCTAAATGTTCAAATAAAGTGGAACATTTCATTCGTAGGTGCCAAAGTAAATGTAAGATGTCTGCTTTCAATAGTCATTATTCCTCATAGCATTAGTTACAGATTGTTTCAGAGTAAAAAGTATTTAAAATTTTATACATAAATATATGACTTTAGTCTTTTATACTACACAAATCAGCAGTTGACCCTGCACTTGATCTGATACACATGGGACATATTTACTGTAGCCACAAAAGAAGCGCAATTTAGAATATTGGAATCAATAATCCCTCTGAGTGGACAGACGGGACAGTCTGCCAGTCCTGGCCTTATTTGTCTTGAAAGGATGCCACGAATACAAATAGACTCATAATGTAATCTATTCAATGATTCAATATTGCCTTTGCTTTTTACAATATATCGCTTTCCCAGACTTGATACAGAATGACAAAACATTTTTCTTGTCATCTTCATTCTTTGGGGAAGTTATTTTGAGGCCAGTCTTTTCCTGTAGGCTGTATGGACATAAATACAACATCACAGTGCTTTTTTCATACTAGATAAAATTTTAAAAATATATATTTTTTCATCTTCAATTGATTTCTTCTTTGTCTGATTTCATTCATAGTACGTGGTTATGTTTAAGCAACAATAGCACTAGTAAATGACAAGACGTCAACAAACGCACATGTTGGGATGAATGCAAAGGGCACATGGTGATAAGATAGTTATAAAAAAAAATGACGCTTCTGAGAAGAAGCGAACACCAGATTCCCGCATGAAAGTCCAGAGTTTGTTGGACCCATACACTGACTCTCGTGCCCTTGCACTCTGTATATAAAGTCGTTACCAGCAGCATTTTCTTGTGTAAAACTTTGGTGAGTTTCTGTAAGTGATAAATGCACAAAGTTTGATGAGTCATGCAGCCTATGCAATGGAGACTATGATAATAATAATAATCATACACAGTTCGTGTTAAACCATATTCCGAGTCATTATGTGACTCATCCTGCTTGTTTAATCATTTGGAATCGTTTGTCGCTTTTTTAAACACCCAATAGAAAGTCCATGATCTACCGGAGGCAGATAAGCCCAGGCTTGGAAAAGTGTTTGAACGTCCCTAGAAATCCAGTTTTTGTCAGATATTGGTAGAATCTGTGCTGGTGGATTAGTCAAGAAGAAGAGGAGACTCCAAGAAAACAATGCAAAGTATGGGGGGTATGGGGCCCCTGGTAGCTCACCTGGTCGAGCTGGCTGCTCTTATACTGAGGCTGTGTCGTCACCACAGCCAGTTCAACTCCAATCTTTGTTGCATGGTAACCCCCGTCACACTTTAGCTTTCTGATACATCATAAAGGCAAAGAACACTCTTTAAAAAAATATGTGTGTGTGGTTTTAATGAATTTTGTTGCTAAGAATATAAAGCATTTAAAATTGAAACTTAGTTACTTAATAATACATTGAAACTATGTAATTACATTGAATTTCTGTAGCAGGAAGATTTTTAGTTATAGGTTCTGGCAGGTTATGACCAACCAAAGCAATCACAGCAGTGCCTCAGTCAGGACTCATGTTCTTCTTTTCTTGAACTTAACTTAGACTTTGCATTCAGGCTGAGTCTCCCTTTGTTAATACAATGTTGCCCTTTCATTCATTTGAATGCAGCCAGTCTGGTGGTGCAGCTGGAGTGCCAACGCAGAAGGCTGCAAAAAGAAAGAAAGAAAAAAATTCACAGGGTCGTCCAGCCAAAGTAAATTACACTGTTACCTTCTAATTGCTGTGATCCTGGCTCAAAGTGTTAGAAACCAATATGTCACATATTGGCATGTGGAAATGTTTGGCTTTGAGTGTAATACTGTGTCCAGCTGTTGGATTGACTTGCTGAGAACTTTGCTACCTTTATTCAAGGTCATCTCAAGCTTTGCCAGGTTATAAAGCTGATGTTGGCCTTGTTCAATTTCCTAAACATCCAATATATAATATAATATACATAGCTGTAGATGGCTGTTGGGAACTTTTACTCAGAGCCTTGTGGTGGCACAAGAAAAATGTCCGAAGGTCACCAAAGTCATTATGAGTCTGTTTGTACCAGGTATTAACAAGCGTCTTGGGGAATCCAACACATTCTCATCCCAACCTGTCACATGGTACTGCTTTGTCAGTGACCCTTTGCATCTACTCATGACATTTACAGTATCCTTCTGTGTCAGCTGTTTATGCTCTGGGATGCCATTACCATAATGTCAACAAATGCACGTGGTGGGATGACATTGCAAGGCCCTTTTGTTTACTCAACAGCACATGGCAGCCAGTGTAAACAAGGTAGAATTACTGTCATTTGTCTTTAAAGTAGTTTAAGAAGAAATGAAATTAAAGTTTATCCTAAATCCTGCTACATCTTTTTGGCATTGAAGGAGGAGTTGAGGAGTCTCACAGCCTGGAAAAAGAAGCTGCTCTGTAGTCTGGTGGTTCGGTAGCAGATATTTCTGCATCTTTTTCCAGCAACCAACACGGACTGTCACGATGGTTGGTATTAGGTAGCAAAGTCATGGATGGTTAAGTTTAGGCCAAAGAGGCGCATAGTAAGGTGTAGAAAAAAAACACATCTACACGAGAAGCGAACTGCACACTCTTGCACGAAAGTCAGTTGTTTGTAGGATCCACCCACCCTATTAACATAGTCACACTCCTTACATTACGTTATTACAAGCTTTATTATTACCTGACGCCATCCTTCTGCGTTTTATGCACACACAACCAGTCCCGTTCGGCCACTGACAGAGCGGCACTTTAGGAGTACGAGTGTGCGAGTGAGAACGGGCTTGGTGATCCCATTACAAGTGTAAACGACCACCAAGATCTGGTCACTCAAAACATTTTGTTTGTGAGATGCATTTGATCACAAATCTTTTGTAGTGTCGACGTAAATGCGACCTGATGCGTCCAAAACAAGGATTTTGTCATTAATGCAGCATGCAGTGGTTTGGCCTTTTTCTAACTGAAGCCGAAGACTCACAGCAGCCTTAGTTCCCATTTTATGTTGCCAAATTTACTGAAAGCCTTAAATCACAGTGTCCTGCGCCTCACTCCCCATTGCTGCAGACCACCTCGCCAGGAGGAGAGCGGGCAGCAGCTTTAGACACGGACTCCCAATCAGCATGTGCAGCAGCATGAATCCAATCAGCACAAACCCCAGCTCTGGGGGACTGGGCAGCCTCGAGTCGCTGCAGGATCTGCAAACTTTCCCGAGCTGCTCACACACTGGCTAGACCACCATCCTGCTGTGACACCAAGCACTGGGGGTTTGCGCTTGCGTAATTACAGCCACCAAAAGAAGGTCTGACTCCAGACCTGCTGTTCACTCTCCTCCTGGTGAAGCAGTCCATAGTGTCGGCGAGCAAGGCGGAGGGACCATGGGGGGCCAGCAGCAAATCCATGTCTCATTTTTGGACCGATTAACAGAAGGAGAGAGTGATGCAAAGAGGGGCAGAGCACATGTGCATGAAATAAATCAGTATTTGGGAAACATTAGGTTACTGTATGAATAAAGCATTTGCAGATGTCCATGGTTGTCTAATCGAAGGACCAAGGACAGGGAGGGGGAATCTGAGGAGGGAGCTGAAGGGGGACATTGTCTTTTTTTTTTTTTTTTTTCAAATTCTGCCCTTTTTTGGTCACACATTCTCATCCCAACTCGTCACATGGTGCCGTTGTCACTGACCTTCTGTGTCTATTCATGACATTTTAGGCATCCTTCTGCGTCAGCTGTTTACACTCCAGAATGTCAACAAATGTGCATGGTGGGATAATGCGGCATGGATCTAATGTGTACACAACAGCACATGGCAACCAACATGGACTGTCATCATTGTTGGGATTAGGCAACAAAGCAAAATGAGAAAATGAGTTGTTTGTGGGAACCATTCACCTCCTGAAAGTGCACTAGTGCAACTAAAATTAAGTTGTTACAAGCAGCATTACTTGACACTGTCTTTCAGCGTTTCATGCACATGTGACCCATTCCATCTGACTGTATTCTCAAGTGAAACCGCCCTTGCGAATTGCATGCCTAGTGCCGTCTGGGCGTCTGTGGGCATACAATGAAAACACCAGCGGTTCTGTCCGAGCGCATTCACATCTGATGCCCTCCAGCTGTGCTCTGGTTGGACGTGGAAGGTGCCCTTTGGGGTCATGCTCGTACGTCGAAAGCACTGACAGAGTGGACGTATTGTTTTTTGCCTTTTCCATAATCCTGCCGGCTGCAGTTTTATTGCTGTGATAAAAATATTCACACAGTCTCCTTTCATTTTTGACATTAAGTTGTGATATAATTGTGGTACAAATATATAAAAATATAATGTAATTATTATTTGATGTGGGCAGGTCTCTAAAGCCCTTTGTGTTGTTTTTTTTTTTTTTGACTGACTTGCTAATTAACGTACTGCAAGAAAAACAACAAAAGTAAATACATCAAGGCAATGCAGCGATTTTGTTCTGATGTCAAATCCATATTGTTTAATATTTTAAATAAAAAATCAAAGATTTATGATTGTCATGCTGCTGCCCCATATAAAGGGTGCTGTAATTGCTCAGCACTGGAAAACATTAAAAGGGATGTTGAAGAAGCAGGTCAGTGGGCAGGAGTAGGTGCAGGAATTATACAATTATATGAACCCCTTTGAAACCTGAGTAAATTAGCTTGATTTCTTTCAAAGGCATGAGAGGAAGAAGGCAACGAGTAATGTAACAAGATATGGCCAAAAAAGTGGCACATTTATAAAAAAAAATATAAAAAGTTACCAAAGAAAATTACCTAAAAAGCAACAAAAAAGAAAAGTTTAAAGAAAGAAAGAAGAACAAAAAGAAAAAAAAACAACAAAGAAAACAAGAAAATAATAATAATAATACTTTTTTTTCTGTTTTAAAAAGATGTAATGATAAGAAAAAAACTTTTCTGGACATTTCCCCAAGTTTTAATGTACATTCCCCTCATTTTCTTGTCAATATTTAATAAGTATAACCAATTTCCTCATGTTTCCTCATGCATCATTTTATTATGGCCAGTGTCATATAATATTAGTTGGTTAGGCGTCTACTTCACACTAACTCTAATGTTATTGGTTGAGGCTGTGAGTTCACGGGTCAAAGTTCACTACAGTTGAACTTAATGTGATGCAAAGGTGCAAATTTGCCTTGCAGCCGGAGGGTAATCATTTATTTTCCCCTTTGCTCTCATTAAATTGAACGAGAGTTGAATATTCGTCGGTGTTTATTTTGCTCGTGTGACAGCACCCTAAGGCAGACACTGACCTTTTACCTTCTCAGCTTGATGAGCTGGAAACTCCCATCTGTTCAGGTTAACATGGGGTGAGCTAAAACTGTATAATGCTTTCAAAGAATACAGAAAAAAATAATATTGAAGATTATCTGTTACTGCTAAAAAATCATAATTTATCATTTACCCTCCTGACTACTTGGCAGTCATTCACTGATTACAGCATCTCATTATGCCACCTGTTTCAAATATCATCGATAAAGTAAATGATATGCCCTAATATCACACATGCAAACAAAACAAATTCAAGAAGTTTATTGTCATATGTATCTTAAAAACACAGCTGTTTACACCATACAATGAAATTCTTAATTGCCAGTCTTCCTTTATGCAAAAAACAATAATAACGCAAAAATAAAAAAAAAAATTTTCATTTTTTTCATTTTTTTTCCTGAGACATTTTCAGAGTCCTGCAATGGTAAATGTGTGTGGAAATAATATAAGTACTGGCAGTACTAGAAATTCCATGGTCATACATTAATATATGTTGGTATACTGGCATTTTTTAAGCATTTTAACAGTAAACATTTTGTAATTTTGTTTTATCATTACCATGAATGGCCATCTCAGCTGTTTGGTAGAGGCCGATATTTAAAAAAAAATATGGGGTACGTTAAAAAAAACAAAACAAAAAAAACATATTGATTTGTTATTATAGCCTAAAGAACGTAAAAAAGGCAAAAACATTTTTTATCCATTGCTTTTTATCCTTGAAGACTTAAAAAGGTTAAAAAGCAAGATGTAAGCTGGGCTTCTTTATGCAGTGGAAATAATGCTCCAGTATCATGTGTCCAAGCTACTTAGGTGTTTTCATTGTTTTCATTATTTAGATTTTCTGTTTTATTTTGTTATTCATCTCTCCTCTTGTTTCAGAACCCCACTTCCTGCCCTCATGTGTTTCAAGCCTCTGTGATTGTCCACCTTGCCCTGATGTGCTTCACCTGTGTCCAGTTAACCCCACCCCCGCTTGTGTATTTAATCTGTGTGCTTCCTGAGGGCTGTGCCAGTTTGTCTTTGTCTGTTGGACACAGCATTTCAGCATCAGTGTTAGTGTCTCTGGTTTGCTACATTTTATTTAAACCTCTTTAAGTCTTTTGCCTTTGTCTTTAATATTGTCTGCCCACCTGCCTGCCTGTGTAACACACCCTTTTGAGAAAGTAAAGACTTTGATTTCTCCTCTGAACTGTCTCCTGCATTTGATCCCAACACCTCTGTGAAACATTCTTGTCACCTAGCAGGGCTGAGGCACCTCAAAAAAATTCAGGGCATCAAATTTATGTGCTGCATTTTACTGAGAAAAGACACATTCTCTATTTGTAACACAGTAAAATATGCACCAGTCACAGTTAATTTATGTTCTATCTTCTGCCAGCGTAGTTCTCTACTTTTAGAAGCTTTGGCAGTATTGCCTCTGGTTGAATCTAAATTTTGGAACTAATAACTCTGAATTATGAGCTGCTGCTCTGCTGCTGTAAAGAATTGGGCTCTTTCTTTGTCTGTTTCTACAGACATATGATCATAGTTGAGCATGGTGCTCAGTAATCTGGTATAAATCAGTCCAGGTTAGTCTAATCAATCCTGTACGTGCATTCACAGAGCTGAAATAGCCAGAGGCAAAATATTAAGGTGAACAAAGACGAAGGACATACCTTTATCTTGGATTGGTGTGCAACATACAGATCATGGGGCCCAATATTGCAGTCTCTTAATGGTGATCACAAACTATTACATTAATATTTTAATCTATGAAGCACATCAGTAAGTATTTTTTTTTTTTTTATTACATTCCTTGCTTCTCTCTTATATTATGGTTGGTTAGAGACCAACTGACAACACAACTTGCTCAAGAGTGTGGCTCGGGGGAGGCTTGAATAAATGCGTCTGGGAGTCCTGGTTAGACAAGAGATGTTGCCAGAGCACTGTTACAGTTCCAGGTGGATGACTCAGAAGTTTTGTTTCGTCATTGTCCACTTCAATAGGTGGGTTGTCATTACATATTCACACAAAACTTTAGAGATATTTTCAAAATTTCGATAAAATTAAATAATTGCGAGATGACTGCGTTTCAACTGATTGATGTTCTGCGACGTCTCCTCTTGCGATACCATTCCAAGAAGCATGGTGATGGAGGTTCAAAACATTCAAAGGTTTATTTCTTTTGCAGCTGATGCACGAGCCGTCAATATTTCCATCTGAAGGCAATACCCCTACGTATGAGGTATTTCTGGGAGGTGATAGTGATTCACAGAGGAGTTATGCAATGCGATAACACCTCTTGCATTATGCCCGAGGGAGCCAGTTCCTACCAAAAAGCACATAGCCATAGCAACATGTGACCAAGAAAAGCCAAAAAAGGGTTTCAATTGCAGTTTTGCAAAATATGGCTTTTTAGAATCGCCTGAAATACCACCTCATGTTAGTGTATAAACTTTTTGTGAGTTGTTTCAAAGTCACAGTTCAAGTCAAAAGAACATGAAAAATTGCAAATGACAATGACACTTCAACTCACTTCTATTGTTGATTCTGACAAATTATTTTGTAATTTTGTCGTCATTTTTATAACCCTAATCAACTAAATCACCTTTACTGATTAACAGATATTTTTTCATCACGCAATCAAAACATGAATCCCTCCCAACCTTTAGCGTACTCTGATTTTACTGATTATTCCCAACCATTACTTGCTTCAACTATCATCTTTAGAAATTGTTTCTCTGGTGGACATGTTCTCTGCTGTTGTCACTCCTCGGCTGTTGATGGATTGGATATTAACAATGTGCATGAGGTCTATATCTAATCCCACTTGATCCAGTTCAGCCTGTAAAGCCTCTTGTTCTTTGCAGACCTGTAAATTCTTCACTGCTGCATCACGGAGTCTGTTGTGGTCCTGTAGGTTCATCGGTGCAGAATTTCCTGAGATCACAGAATCAATAGCACTACGACAGCCCTCAATACTTCAGCAAGGCGGACTCTGATGGAGATGGAGTGTATTTGTGGCAGTGTTCCACCATGTCTGTGAAATACAAAGACCTCTTGAGTTAATGAAAACATAATGACAGCCCTCAAGCATCCTCTCAGCGCTCCGTTGATTGTTTTTATTGACTATTGGCTCATGCATTTCGATTTCACCAAGTGTCCTCTTGCTCAGGTGTAGAAATAAAAGCATTCATTATTCCAAACAGTTCATATTACTGGTTGCAGCCAAAAGACAAAGAGGATCAATCAGTAGACGCTGCTGCTCATATCTGGGGATCTGGGTTTGTTATTTTCCAGTCTCTAATTAGGTTCTCCTCGTTTAATTAGGAAGAAATCATTACCCATAAAGGAATGCTTATTTTTCATATATAATTTGTTCACTGATAGTGTGAGCAGTGTCTAAATTAACTGCATCACCTTTGTAACGTCCCTCTCTGCACCTCTCAAGGTTTTATGTCTGCGCAGATTACAGATCCAAGCACAGGCGGAGGTGCATCCAAGACATTAGTACACACACAGGTGGTAATTTACGCAGCATGGTGATGGATATAATCTTCTACCATCTCCACGACACACAAACACAAGCAGCCTGAAAGGTCCGTTTAATTAGTTACATGGTATAGATTCAAATATGAGTCTTGACTCATGCCGGTTAGCATAATTACTCTTGGCTTGGGGGCAAAGTGTTACAAATTTGAGCACTGAGCAAACAACAGAGACCATGAACTCATTAACACACACCGTGAGTAACAAGAGTTGCAGATAGGTGTGTGGATATGAAAGTGATCAGCCTGAGATTTACCCATAGCGCCGGCTCAGCCAAAAGACGCCGGGAGCATAAAAATCAGTGTGGGTTAGGGGGTGATTTCTTGCAGACTTGTGGAAGAATTTGGCTAATTTTGTCAAAACTCTGCAAACAAAACCTTTCTCAAAATGGCATTTATTTTTGGCAACAAAAAGATACAGACAGACACACACACACACAAGGTGGGTTTCCATTAACTCTCAAATTGCGCAAATGGAAATTGCAAATATAAAATATGCCTTATGGAGACACAGAAAAACTCCCTCTAACGCAAAAACTTTTTTATACTCGTATGAGGTGGTATTTTGGACAATTTGAAAAACCCATATTTCATATATCTGCAATGGAAATATTTTTGGGCTTTTATAGGTCACAAAATATGCTCCCTCATGATGCAGCAGAAATCCCTCCTATGTGGTCGCTGCCATGTATAAGGGGCTTGCCTTTTCATTATCGCTTGCATAGCCTACGTCACCTTGGACACCAGGTTTGCCCCCTGGTGTCCAAACCAGCCAAGAAAAAACAACCAAGTCCATGGCTCTCTGAAGTCCTGAGAGAACAAAGAACTGGACTCAGGGCAGCAGAAAGAAAGTGGCGTAAATCCCAAGAACCCACTGATTTGTCCTCATACAAACAGAAACTTGCTTCCTTTACCTCTTCCTTGCAGTCCGCTAAGAAAGCCTTCTATCAGAACAAGATCTGTGCTGCTACTGACTCCAGAAAACTATTTATGGTGTTTAACTCCTTGCTTTCTCCTCCAGCTGCTCAGCCTTCCCCTACACTGACTCCAGACATGTTTGCCTCCTTTTTCACTGAAAAGGTGGCTGCAATCAGCAACCAGTTCTCTGAGCCTGACCGGCCCAGTCAGCTCAAATCCACTACTGCTGCTTCACTCTGCTCTTTCACTCCTCTGACTGAGGATGAGGTCTCCAGACTTCTTCTGAGCTCAAAACCTACAACATGTCCCCTCGATCCAATACCCACCCGCATCCTGCAGACCATCCTGCCCACTATCAAACCTGCAGTCACACACATTGTCAATTCCTCCCTAAAAACTGGCACTTTTCCTGCTACTTTTAAGCAAGCCCATGTCACCCCACTGCTCAAAAAGCCTAATCTCAACCCCGCCCAGGTTGAAAACTACAGGTCAGTCTCACTTCTACCATTTCTGTCGAAAATACTGGAGCGTGCAGTATTTAACCAGGTCTCTGAACACTTGCGGAACAACAACCTACTTGACTCCTTTCAGTCTGGTTTCAGGTGTGACCACTCCACTGAGACTGCACTCCTGTCAGTCACTGAGTCACTGAGACTGGCTCGAGCGGCTGGTCATTCCTCTGTCCTACTGCTGCTGGACCTGTCTGCTGCCTTTGACACGGTGAACCATCAAATCCTCCTCTCCACACTCTCTGAGCTCGGCATCTCAGGTTCTGTCCTATGGTGGTTCAAGTCCTACCTCACAGGCAGATCCTTCAGAGTGTCATGGCGAGGAGAGGTGTCTAGGTCACATGGCCTATCGACAGGGGTTCCTCAGGGGTCGGTGCTTGGTCCCCTACTCTTCTCTCTGTACACCACCTCACTCGGTGCAGTGATCCGCTCCCACGGTTTCTCCTACCACTGCTATGCTGATGACACTCAGCTCTTCCTCTCCTTTCCACCTGATGACAGAACGGTCTCAGCTCGGATATCAGCGTGTCTGGCTGATATCTCCACATGGATGAAGGAACGCCACCTTCAGCTAAATCTGTCTAAGACCGAACTCATGGTCTTTCCAGCTTGTCCATCTGTTCAGCCTCGGATCAGTGTCCAACTTGACTCGAGCCTACTTGTGCCCACAAACTCAGCCAGAAACCTGGGTGTCATGATTGATGACCAGCTGACCTTTAAGGTCCATGTGGCCTCAGTTTCTCGGTCTTGCCGTTATGCCCTCTACAACATCAGGAAGATCAGACCCTTCCTGACCCAACAGGCCACACAGCTTCTGGTTCAGGCTCTTGTGATCTCTCGCATTGACTACTGCAACTCTCTTCTGGCAGGCCTCCCTGCATGCTCATTCAAACCTCTTCAGATGATCCAGAATGCAGCAGCACGTCTGGTCTTCAACCAGCCCAAAAGAGCACATGTCACCCCGCTGCTAATTTCTCATCACTGGCTCCCAGTGGCAGCCAGAAT
Organism: Plectropomus leopardus; assembly: GCF_026936395.1. NCBI lineage: Eukaryota > Metazoa > Chordata > Actinopteri > Perciformes > Serranidae > Plectropomus > Plectropomus leopardus. The sequence continues at coordinate 34,335,282 of NC_142184.1, read as the reverse complement.
CAAATTCAAAGCACTTCTCTTGGCTTACAAAACAATCACAAGAACTGCTCCAGCCTACCTGGAATCCCTGATGCAGGTCTACTGTCCTCCTCGCCCACTACGCTCTGCATGCGAAAGACGCCTGGTGCTTCCAGCCCAGCACGGCTCTAAATCTCTAGCCAGACTCTTCTCTTCTGTTGTTCCCAAATGGTGGAACAAACTTCCAAACTCTGTGCGTTCTGCTGAGTCCCTTTCTATTTTTAAGAGACAATTGAAAACTCATTTGTTTTCCGAGAACACCTAGGCACTTAACCTGACTCTTCTCTGCTTTGCCCTTTGGGGTAAATTAAGTCAGAAGGTCCAAAACCCAGCACCTAATGATTATCTAGCACTGACAAAGTTGTGTGATGTTGTATGTTGACTGTCATCGTAAGTAGTGATACTGAGATTGTTGAATCTCAGATGCTGAGGTCGCTACTGGTTATTACTTTGGTTTAAAAAAAAAAAAAAAAAAAAAAAAAAAGGGGGGGGGGGGGCTGTGCGGCACTTCTTCTGCCACTAGACGGCAATACCTGTGACCAATCACATCTGAAGCACTTTTTGCACTTACTAAGGGTTTTTTTTTCCTTAAGTCTAAATTCTTGCTTGTGTTGTACGTCGCTTTGGATAAAAGCGTCTGCTAAATGAAATTGTAGAATTGTAGAAATAATGACAGTTAGTACGGTGGCTGCAGTAGAAATAAAGCTGCTAATGTTTTGAACATCCATCGCCATGTTTCTTGGAATGTTTTAATGAGAGGAGAAGTCACTTTGTGCGCTTAAGTTTTGTGCGTATCTGTCATGGTGACCTGCCTACACACACACACACACACACACACACACACACACACACACACACACACACACAGTTGAATTGAACTGAATTGAATGACAACGTGAAAGCCACAACAAGATCCTGATACGTGCTTTCTTACTTAGTACTTTGTATACCTTTTTAAAATGATCATACAGGCTTCTCTGAAAAGGTGTTCCACATTATATCTACTCACATTTCAGCCCAGTCACTAGAAGAAAATGTTGGATTTGTGAGTTTGTACAAACTATAGATACATTACATCTGAATGTTTCTAAGGTGAGGTAGTATATGAACTGAGTGTGTCATCGTCAGGAGGATGGTGAATGGTTTGAGCCACTACAGACAACAGTTTGAGACTTACAAACCATGCTTGTTTGTTGGCGGGCCTTCACAGTGTTTCCATAGGTGTTTATACCACTGAACCTGCTTTTCTTATATCAAACCTGGGTAATATTGACCAGACCATTACACCGTTTCTGAGCAGTGTTTGTATCACCTTAATTGTGTCTTCACTAAACTGTCTCAGCTCTTTCAGCAGCTGTTGTGCCACCAGATGCGGTTGTTTTAAGCCAAAATATGATCTTTTACTAATGATAGTGGTATTTGTGCCTAAACCTAACCTTATGTCATTAAAGCAAGAGCATCACTAAATGAGAAGTAGATTCTCAGTGTATCTGTCATCCACAGCTGCTTTATGAAAAGTTTCTCCTTCAATTCAGTAACTCAGATATGTTAATTAATATACAGCTTTTGATTAAAGAAGTTTTGCAGTGGGGATGGATTACAGCTGCTCATTAATCCTGTGCATTACCGCATCAACCCCTTAGCACTATACGCAGCTACACCTCCCTTACATGAACCAAAACAGCAGGTGTGCTCAGAGTCGCCTACACAGAACTACTGCTTTGTACTTTATGCTTGCATGATTAGAAATACTGGGCCCTTCACTATATGTCATTAACCAGACCAAGCAAAATGTTCAAGCAAACCCTCAAGACAGAATCTTGAATGCACACAAACTTTAACTAAAGCACATATAGTCACACACTGTAAAACTTCTATTATATTATTTACTTAAATCATTGACCTCAACACACTTATATTTGACATCTATATGGGACAGGCTTTCATTTCTTTTCACACAAAACTGTTGCTCGGCAAAGATGGGAAATACATTAAATACACAAATTAAACAATAAATTATTCATTTAGCCCTTGAAACCTGGACATATTGGCTGTATCCTTTTTTTTTTTTCAAAAACATGGAAAGAAGGTAACAAGCAACAAGAGAAGACATGATGCAAGTACAAGTAAATGACCTGAAAATGTGCCCCTCAAAAAAGTAAAAAAAAATTAAATTAAAATTAAAACAATGAGGAAGTAAAACAAAAAGACAAAGCTAGGAATGACCTTGAAAAAAAACGTCTTGAAAATTATAATTATGTAAAATGATTTTAAATATATAATTATGATAACTGCGAATATGGTTCCCTGGATATTTTTTCCTTAGCTTTTTTGAAAATAGTTTTCTACATCAACTTCTTTTTTTGTATCTGTTTACTCTGCAAGTTATTGCATCTTCCTTGGTGCTCATGGTGTCAGTAAAATTAACTGAATGATTGAATTTTTGAGAATATTACCAAGCTAGCCATGTGAGTAGTATGCCCATACTGTCAAAAGTTTAAACATATATCCATATTTGTATGCATGATCTTTGTACATTCAAAGAACTTTTATAAAAAATGACCTACATGGCAACCAGACTGGGCTTCTAGAGACTGGCCATTATTTGTCAAAATGCATAGCCACATTAAAAGGGACTGGAGGTTTAATTGGACCAAAGCTTTTATTTGAAGTTTTAAGTTGAGTCCATTTTCATCATAATGAGTAAATATAATATAAAATGAATGACTTAAGATGATATAGGGAGATAAAAACATTCTCACATATTTTTCCCATGTGCAACCACTATGCTTCATAATGTGACTTTTTAGGTTATTAAAAGTACAAAATGAAAGCTGTGAAACTTCAGGAACTAGACTAGACCGAGGCTTTCTCCTTGCCCTGACATTAACCTCGCCCTTTTTATTACTTCCTGTGCCCCGCAAAATCAGTGCCATCAAACTAGCAGCCTAAAAATGAATTTCAGAATCTGCAGCTGAAGCATGAGCTATACTGCAGTGCATATTAATAAATGACCCTTAACCCCGACCTTCCCATATGCGTCAGCTCCATCTTTGACATTTCTTTAAATTCTTACAGCTGGTCTGTCTCTTCCAATCTTAACAGCATACTTGAATCAATAGCCCACAACCTTGGGGTGTTTCCTGTGCATCGAGTGTGATATATGAGACACCCTATTTAGAACCCTCATAGCTATACTGATGGCCAAAGTATTGTCTCAGTTGGGGCTCTCTCAGCAGTACTTGTCATTTCTTTCGAAGAATCTACCCACCATGCAGTCCCTGGTTAATCATTAATGTAGCAGCGGACCCTTTCAATATGCTGAAATGTCAAGTGAATGGTGTTGACGCACTTCCTGGAGAAAGAGCAGCTATTCCTCCATTCCACATTAAAGGAGTGGACTTTTCTCAGATTAATGTTGCTTTAGAGTACACGGAGAGCTGCACAATATTGCAGTGCTGTCTGTGCATCATCCTTTGATTCAGTAATTTTATTAATTTTATATAATATCAATTTTAATAAAAAATTATATTGGATATTGAAAGTGTAAAATGTCAGGTTGTTCTCAGAAGCTGTTTGTACATTTTCCTACAGAAAGTAGTGCACCCAAATTCATACATATCCCATGTATTTTAAAAGGCTGCGATCATGTGCCCAATGTGTTGATGAGAGTAAACAAGGAAGCAGTCCTGAGTGGTCTTGTAAGGGGGAAGGGTCAAGCCCTCAGGGGGGTCTGTAAATTAGTGGATCCCTCTTTTTGAGCATCAAAATCTCCACAAATGGACTCCTTTCACTACCAACATTAAATCCAAGTTGGATAACATTTCAAAAGTCTAAAAGAACCACAAGAGTAGATTTTTTTGTTTGCCATTCAAGCTAGCAAGGCACTAAACTGGAAGTCAGTCACTCTGCCGGTGGAGGTTACCCATTCAGGCACACTATGCTGCTGTAGGTCTCTAGTGCACATGCTCTATGGGCCCTACAATGTGGATGAGCCAGGTACTTTCATACCACAAAATAGAGAGAAGTAGAGAATCCAGTCTTTCCACTGGAACTTCCTCTTGGAGACACGTGTTCGTCGCCATGTGACCTTTGAGTGAACTTTGAGTTATTTTAAAGTATCACTTAATTGATGTTAATTTTAAATTGAATTTGAATGAATAATATTTGAATTAATTAATCAAAAGAAATTTCCAGGAAAAAAAATTAAAAAACATTTTTTTTACATTTTTTTCCTAAACCTAACCACACTAACTCTAAACCCCACCTCCGTAACACTACATTGTTTACATAACATATATACATAATTTGTGGGGTGTTAATTCATATAATATTATATGAACTATTGAGTTTGCATTTTCATAGGATATCATATGACCCGTTCTATGAGATTATGTTGTAAAATGTTGTATGTTTTGCTTTTCTCATCTTGAAGCGGGAAATCTACATGCACAGTAAACTGGATTAACTTTAACACCTGGAATGTCATCAGTTTTCTTGTACTGTGTCCGGATGCCTTTCACAACCATCTGAAATCTAAGCAAATTGGTTTAATTTATTTGGATTGGAACACAGATATCCTGAAGACATAAAAGCTTTGTGGTTAAAACAAGATTAACAGCTTTTCAGATCAAACACAGTTAAATATTAAAACTAAATATGAAAACTAAATATTAAATTTTTTTATTCTGTTTTGTTTTCTGCATTGCATAAAATGATACAGTCCCGAAATGACGGGCAGACTAAATGTTATATCTCTGATGTTTTTGAATTTTCCTGTCTGTCATGATCACCCATGGCAGATCATGGGTATGACCACAGTTTCAGTGTCACAGCGTCCTCATGGACAGTAACGCTGGTGAATGGGTTATTATTGGACTTGTTTTGCTGACATTTATGAGGCTGTAAGGTCAGCTGCCTTTCAGACAGAAGACTCAATGTTTCGACTTTCACAGCCTTCACTCACCTGCTTTTGTACAAATATTGCATAATGAATACAAGCAGATTTCATCTCCAGTGATTGAAATAGCCTACCCTTTGCATGCAAAAAATTGCAAATTGAAGGATGACACTTTGATAAACTTTGCTACTGAATGGATCCTCTAGCGCTCTGTGCTTTTCTTGGTCTAACCTTGACTAAAGAGTTCTCAACTGCTGGTGAGGCTATTTTAAATTCATGTATATGTAAAAAAGTTGTTGAGGAGTGATGTGTGTATAAGTGCAATATTACAGGACTGTGCCAAATGTTCTAAAATGGCATTATGCAGCATATCTATTATTGCTTACTGGCATAAAATAGTGAACAGTTCCACAGCACCACAATGTTGCATTTTTATCATAATTGTAATTATTGATGTATAGACTATCCATGCCAAAGTCAGACTAGGATAAGGCAGTGATGTGGAAATGTAAAGTGTGCACAACTGCAACATGAAAGAACAGCCTATTATTGTTCCAAAGTTGTCAAGTATGTATGTAAAACAGTTGTTATTATGTCTGTATATGTATATTTGTGCATCAGCCGTTTAAGCTCCGGGATGCTGTTTTGATAACAAATTGGCTAACATTGGCTAACGTTACCTACAAGTTGTAATATTGTTGTAAAGAAAATATTTTAATCTAATGTTCAAAAAAAGTTTTAAGGATGTTTATCCTTTCAAATAATGTTTCTGTAAGATAATTTTAGATGAAAATGTTATTTAATGTGATATAGTGACAATTAAAAAAATAAAAATTCTATTGATGTTTAGAAAGAATGTTGCCCGAACTCTAAGAAGAACATTCTGGGAACATGAAAAAAGCTTGCCACTGAAACATTACTAAACCATCCAGTGGTTGCATTTAAATATTTTCTGAATGTTTTAAGAACCAAAAATTTGCTGGTAGGCAACTAAATCATGGATGGTTTGGTTTATGCAGAAGAGACACACAGTAAGGTGTAGAAAACACACACACACACACAGAGGAAGTGAACTTCGAATTCCTGCATGAAAGTCAGTTGTTTGTGGGACCCATTCACCTACCCACCCACCCGTCTCATAAATACACTTGTGCTCCTTATATTATGAGGTTACTGGCAGTATTTTTACCTGACTCTTTCCTTCAGCGTTTCAGGTGCACTGAAAAACCGTTGTTTTGTTCGGCCGCGTTGTCAATTGACACCGTCTGTGCACGTTGCATGTAGACATGGAAGGTGTCTTTGGTGTCACACTTAAGCACCAAGAGCACTGACAGAGAAGCACTATTTGAGGGGTTGGGAATGAGAACAAGTTGGAATGAGAACAAGTTGGATTTTTTGTTTTACACCAGTCTAAGTCTTGAAAAACAAGTTGAAATGACACTGCAAAGGTGTTCCTTACAGCTCAAGATGACTGCAAAAACCTTAAAACTTTCACCATTCATATATCATATCGTTGCCAGTGTAATGCCTGCAGTGCACACAGAAATAGGCAAAAAGTTCTTTTCATTCCTCCATTATTTCAGAATGCAGTATCAAGTTCTAGCTACAATAAATAAATAAATTTAAAAAATCGATTCTGGGCTCCATTAATAACTTTCATGTCATGTCTACTCTGGCTTTATATAGTCTGGCTATATGTGAGGGAGCCAGTGATCCATGAGAGAACTTCAGGTGCAGACTGTGCCTTTGCCTTCAGCTTTGAAATAAGTGAAAACACAGCCAGAGGAATCACTTTAACCCTTTTATACATTGTTACAAGAATGTGTTGCATCCTGTGTGTCTTCTAATGTAATTTTTTTCCTCTATGAAGTTTCTTGTTTTCTCTTAAATGTACCTTTTTTCAACAGTTACTTTAGTATCTCAATTAATTCAATGCAAATGTCCTGAAAATGAGAGTGCTTCAATAAAAGATTCAAGGACTCAAACTTTCCTTCATTCATCTGTGTAATATCAGAATATAAAGATTACCAAACATGAGGTGATTAAATGTTAGTCTGCTGCTTGTTCTGACTTAATGCGGGTAATGCACATTATGTCATCCTCTACAGAGGCACTTTGTAAAGATTATTGAATTGATTATTGATATAGAGGGAGAGAGGAGACTGGAGCGCTGCTGGTGTCCCTCAAACCACCGGTGCTCATGGAAAGGAAAAATGTCCAAAATAAGAGGAAAACTTTTGGCCAAAAAAAAATGGCACAAAAAAAATCCAAGTCCAGGCACTCAAGTGGGTTTGAAAAATGTAAAAGGCCTTTAATTTAATGGGCTACATTCATTAGGATTACACCAATGTGTATCGGCTTGCGCCTTCTTCAGGGTGCAGTGACACAAAGACAAACAGAGTAATCATGGTTGCAATTACTACAAATGTGCACAGGTGAGCAAGAGTGAAACATGCAAAGTTTGTTCTGACCTGTAGGGGCAGTACTCAGTGAATACAAGACAGGAAGTACAAACATGAGATCCTCCCATATGCAACATTTTTTCTCTCTAGCCTCTAGAGCCACCAAACAGCAAACACATAGAGAGAAATATGAAAAAATAAATATGAGAACAAGATCCCTGAAACAACACAAACCCTGTTAGGGGTGGTGTAGGCAAAGGAGGATAAAATCCACACTAGGAATCAAACATTAAAGTACAGCATTTAGCATTAGTGAAGACATTATGGCAGAGATAATGAGAAGTTGCAAAAGTAGTAAAACTGAGGAAACCACTTCGTAGCACATTTAGAAAAAATGTTGAGAATATCTAATCCTTAAAGGAAAAAGCACATCTATACAATAGGACTGAAGCAATGACTACAAGAAAGATGTGAGATCAAAGTCTTCATTGAGGCCAGGGTAACTGGTGCCTTTAAGGGCATAAATCCAGTATGCCTCCCTTTGTTTAAGGCGTTTGATTTTGTCCCCACCCCTGGCATCAAAGCTGATGGCCTCAATACCTGACACTCTTAGAGTTGCATCACTTCCATGTTTGGCCTCCTTATAGTGTTTAGCCATTGGATAATTCATGTTTCCACTGCGAATAGCATACCTATGTTCAGCCACTCTGACCCTCAGCCTCCTTTTGGTGAGGCCTACACAGAAGCAGCCACAAGTACACTCAAGTCGGTACACAACATGGGTGGTATTACAGTTTATGAAACTAGTGATCGGATAGGTTTTGTTACTGAACACATCTCTAAAGGTGTCTGTTTTCATCATGTTTTCACAATAGTTGCAATTACCACAGCAGAAATTTCCTTTGGGTCGACGAAGCCATGTGTCCAGTTTAGGAGCAGGGAGATAGCTCCTAACCAGTTTATCCTTAATTGTTGGGGCCCTTCTAAAACTGACCCCCGGGGGTTCAGTGAATATCTCCTGTAAAGAATGATCACTCTCAATGATGTCCCAATTTCTCTTTATGATGTGCTTGATCTGAAGAGCCTCTCTGCTATAGTGTGTAACAAAGTAAGGTTTGTGAGTTTGCTCTTGTTTTGATTTAGGACTGAGCAGTTCCCTCCTTTCAAGTGACAGAGCTCTACTATGAGCCCGAGTCAGAGTCTGGGGTTTGTACCCTCTCTGTTTAAAACGTTGCTGCATATCCATGGATTGAATGTGGAAATCCTGATCAGAATCACATATGCGTCTTAGTCTCTGAAACTGTCCATAAGGGATATTCTCAATAAGCCATGGAGGATGAAAGTTGTCTGCATGTAATAAGGTATTACGGTCAGTTGCTTTTCTGAAGATGGAGGTATGTAAATATCCCTGGTCATCCTTTGAGATACATAAGTCCAGAAAATTAATAACTTGTTGATCATATTCCAAACTCAACTTAAGATTTTCATTTAGACTGTTCAAATAGACATGAAAGTCCAAAAGCTCTTTTTCTGATCCTGAAAAAAACAAAATGATATCATCAATGTATCTGCCCCACCAAACAATTTTTCTTTTAAATGGGTTGTTATTTGAAAAAAATATGTTGTTCCTCCCATAGCCCTAAAAACAGATTTGCATAATTAGGGGCAAAACATGTACCCATAGCTGTCCCTTTTTCTTGCTTATACAGATTGCCCTGAAATAGGAAGACATTGTTTTTGAGAGTCCACTCTGTAAGTTGCACAATAAAGTCACTGGGAGGCATGAGATCATCAGATCTGGACCCCAAATAGTTTCTCAAGGCCTCCAGGCCTTCATCATGTACGATGTTGCTGTATAGGGACTCAACATCCATAGTGGCCATGATGCAAGAACCAATGTTCTGTATTTGTGTTATCTTCTTTAGGACCTGGGTGCTGTCCTGAATGTAAGAAGGTAATTTTTCAACAAAGGATTTAATGTGATAATCAACAAATTTGGAAGTAGGTTCTGTGATGGAATCATTCCCACTGATGATCGGTCTGCCTGGTGGATTTTCCAGGTTTTTGTGGACTTTTGGGAGCATGTAAAAAGAGGGAAAGCGTGGGTGTTGGCATAGTAAATAGTCATATTCTTTCTTAGAGATCCAGTCATTGTTTTTTGCCATGTTGAGTAGCACTTCAAGTTCCTTTTTCATAGAATCCAAAGGATTTGATAGGGGCATGGAGTAGTACTGGGAATTTTCTAATTGGCGCAAAGCCTCTGATATATATTTCTCTTTGCCCCATACACAAACTGCACCCCCTTTATCAGCACTTTTTATGATGATATCATCTCTGTCCGATAGCCATTTGAGTGCTGCAGATTCTTTTTTTGTTAAATTATATCGTCTGATCTTTTTTTGTTTATCAAACAACTTTTCTACCTCATAAGACACCTTTTTGGTAAAAGTAGTGAGTGTGGAATTTGTATTAGGGGGTAAAAAGGTGGACTTCGGCCGAAAATGGGAGTTATGGCTTGTGGAGGCAGAGCGAGCAACTGTATTGTAGGTGTTTTGATGATACCAGACCTTTAGATGCAGACTTCTGTAAAACCGAAACAGGTCCACCTTAACCCTCTGATGCATGAATTATGAAAGCCTTGGTCAAGATTTTTTTCTAAAGTGTTTTTATACTTCTCAGGACATGAAAAAAAATGTTCAACTTTTTTTTTCCAAAAATATGATTTTTTCATGAAGTTACAGACATGTCCAATCCAGTGGACTACATGCGCCTGAGCACTCAATATAAAACATTGTGAACTTACTGTAAAAATGAATTAACTTGTGTTCTATTGTAAATATACAAACACTTGTTTCTTTAAATGCTTTGAAAAACATTTCAACAATTTTCTGGAAATTTCAACACTGTATACGCACGATGTTTAGGCCTGAATAAGAAAACCAATGACACTCATAGCCGTGAATCTTACACTTGAATGTGTCAAACCATCTCCAACAGGAGAAACATTATTGTGAGTCTCCACAGTTCTATAAGGATGCAGGACAGTATTACCAAGCCCTTATATTAGTATGTTGGAAGAGAACACGAACTGACATTTTAGTCTCTGCATCTCTGAACACTTCTGTGTTCATCACACCTAGGCTGTATGAAAGTTCACAAAGCATCCAGGGCACAGTGGCACACAGCATTGCATGCAGATGTATTTGGTCTTCCATGTACATGCAGCATCATGGCATCTGTTTGCATTTTTCACCTCTGTGAGTTGGGGCCAGTGATATCCTGTGCCAAACCTGACCTCACGGGCTACTTTGGTGACTGCTCTCCGTTTCACGGGTTGTGGGGTCCCACTGGGTCTTCCTCTTTTGCTTTGCTGGGGGGTGCCACTATTTATCAGCGCACGAGCCACAGAAGCTTTGAAGAGGAGGAGTCTCATCTTTTCCAAACCAGACATCAGGTAGAGGCGCCAGGCATTTACAATGGTCACATCCAAAAAATGAAAAAACACTCGGATGTACCACCTCTTGTTTCGACGTCTGTGGGGGTACATTGCCAGACATTGGTCAACAAGATCAACCCCACCCATGTGTTGATTGTAAAGGGCCACAGAGAAGGGTTTTTGGACCATCATCATCGTTTTTTCCTTCTTGACCCATCTATTGGCAACATCTTCAGGGGACTGGCCAGCACAGGACGAGACCATGTGGATGACTGAACTGTCGAGCCAACGTGTGACAGTGATGTTTGCATTATTGCTGACAACAGAGCAAGCTCCTCTGCCCATTTCTTTCAGTTGTTTTTCACTCTTGAGTTTCTGATTTGCTCCCTTCAGCCTTTTTGCTCTGCATGTTCCTGTGCCATAGATGCCTTGGTCTTTCAAGGCCTCGATGACTGGAATGCTGCAGAAGAAGTTATCAAAAAACACCTTGTGATTTTTGTGTTTTATGTCATCACAAAGACGCATCACCACATCTCCAGCCATTCCCAATCCACTGATGCGACCACTACTTGCAGAGCCTTGGTACACTTCGAATCTGTTCATATAGCCTGAGGTTCCTGCCCTCACCCACACTTTCACTCCCCAGGGTTTGGGCTTTTTTGGTATGTACTGTTTGATGGACAGTAGGCCTTTGAAAGGAATGATCTGTTCATCAACTGACTGAAATTCCTCAGGGTCTGCTGCTGCCTTGAATGTCTCCTGAAGTGCGCTTAGCAATGGTCTTATTTTGAAGAGCCTATCTGTGTTCTCTGGCTGGTAAGTCAAGTTATCCACAAAGTGCAGGTATCTCAGGATTTGCTCATATCTGTTTACAGACATGGCATTTGCAATTATTCCAAGACGAAGGCCATCCTCACTAGACCAGTACATTCGTGCCCTAGGATACCGAATGTACCCCATGATCAGGTTGATCCCTAAAAAAATCTGCATTTCTTCTCCTGTCACTGCTAGATTTTCTTTCCCTTTCTGGAGAGCATACAAGTTGGTGTTGTGCACTATATCATCAATGAGATCTGCTGGAAACAGATGTCTGAAGAAATCTATGGGATCTCTTCCCTCCACATTCAATTTCCACTCTCCTAGAAAAGGAGGCAAGTCTCCATCAAAGTCATTATCTTGGACCTTCCAGATATTTTTGCGGGCTTGAGTATGGTCAGGTGCCATGTGCCCATCTTCCACAGCTCCCTGATCATGCTGACCTTCCTCTGCATCCTGCCCCTCATCATCCTCACTTTCTGCATCCTGACTGTCTGTATCTCCATCATCCTCAGCACCTATGTCTCTGTTCTTCTCTGGCAGCCACTCATCATCACTGTTGTCACTACACTCATCATCACTGTCCTCATCATCACTGGAGCTGGACGGAATTTCCTGGATTATTCTGTAGGCTGCCTTATTCTTTGCTGCATTTGAAGTCTACGAAATATGATAAAATAATTATTATAGTAACAAACTATAGCTAATCTGCACAAAAAAATTATATTTTAAATGAATAGCTTATAAATATAACAATTATACATTGACTTATAACCAAAACAGTCACAAGAAACAGTGAAGCAATTATATGACTTGTGTTAAAAAATATACTGGGTGATGCATGATGTCCACTTCATTGGACACATGGTTAATCGGAATTTTCTACATATTGGACATAAAAATTTCATATTCCAAACAGATAATATCCTTCCTTAGATGTTACTGTATATCATCATATTTTTTTTACCAGTGGGGCTCTTCCAGCATAGAAGGATTGACAGGATATGCTAGCAGTGGTCGGCAGGGGTGGCTGTTTGTCGGCCATCTTGGATTCAGAGGAAATTTACTTGCAGTTACACCAACTGACCACTGAATTGACCTCAATGGAGTATGGCAACAGAGAGCACTCTAGAGGCTGATATGCATTTCCACCATAGAAACTAATGCCTTAAAGGGAAAATGACGTTTTAGTAGCTGTCCACTGCAGTGACCGCTATGCACCAGAGGGTTGTCAAAGTCTTTGGCTGAATAGGTGGGAGAGAATGAAAGGCCCCTGGAGAGTACAGAGATGCAGTCATCTGAAAGGGGGAGGTCTGAGATGTTAATCACTGCCGATGTTTTGATTGGCTCCTCATGGACGGGCGTGGAAAAGGACGTCCGTCCCCTCCTGCCCCTCCGCGTTTTCCTCTTCCTCTTCTGTGAGGTTGGTTGTACTGCCTGGGATGGAATTCCAAAAAATCCTGGGCCTCAGCTGTATGGTGATGATCGTGCCTGTTATCAGTGTCCTTGCCATCATCATCATCATCATCATCATCATCAGTGCTGGGGAGATTAAAAGACACTCTTCTGTGTCTGTGATTGCGCTTTTTTCCCCAATTATACACAGCACCGGTACTGTAATCATTAAGATCACTTTGCAACCATGATTACTCTGTTTGTCTTTGTGTCACTGCACCCTGAAGAAGGCGCAAGCCGATACGCGTTGAGGTAATTCTAATGAATGTAGCCCATTAAATTAAAGGCCTTTTACATTTTTCAAACCCACTTGAGTGCCTGGACTTGGATTTTTTTTGTGCCATTTTTTTTTATTATTGATATTATTGATGACTGAAACTATGAGGTTTATTTTAACCTTTTCATAGGAGACGTGACAGAAAGTGAAAGAAAGAACAAACAGTTATATGCTCCAGACATTAAAGGTTCTGTATTCAACATTCGGAGCCAGGGCTGTTAGCATTAATGCATTAATTGCAAAGAGATTAATATCCATATATAACTTTTTTTCATTAATTAGTTGATGATCAGCGGCTGACATTCCTGTCTCCAAAACCCCAAAGATGGTGACAGCCAAGGCTGAACTCAAGGTTTAAAAACAGCCATCTAAAAAAAACAGCGGGTGATGTCATGGTAGCTACGACAAGTTATTTTCATAGGCTATGGTATGGAGGGGTGTAGACTACCTCATAGGTCACAACTTACTGTGCACACACATTTCCCACTTCAAGACGAGGACAGGATAGCGTTTTACACTTTCAACAGCCACAAAAACAAACAAAAAAAACAAACAAAATCTTCTTCCAATTTATAGTTCAGATTTTTTTATTGAATAAATAAAAGGATGATATATAGACAGCATTGCATATTCTCAAATGCTTAAAAGGGCCAGCATGACGAAGGAAATGCTGAACTCAAGCCTTCATAACAGGCAGTCCACAAACCAGTGGATTACGTGTAGCTAGCTACACCCATTATTTATTCGGTCTGTGGTTGTAATCCAAGCTTCTCCGTGGTTTGTTGTGGTACACTGATTTGGCTGTCCTTGTGTGTTAGTGCATGTGCGTCTCACACAGGCTAACGCATGGTTGCCACTTTGCACTTCGCTCAAATGGCAGTTAGAGCTGGTACTTGGATGGAGTTGGCGTGGAAGCGTAGCGCCCACCCTCCACTTCTTCACTGGCTAACACTGTTAGCTCTGTTAGCATTGTTGTTGTTGCCTAGCACTTTTAGCATGTCCCTCTGGACTTAATGCTGCATTTGTGGGATGTCGGAAGGTCAGACTTTCCAAGTTGGGAACTCATTCTTCCAACTTCATTGTGTTCATGAGCTTTGATGTCATAAAGTGGGAACAACATGGAAACTGCAAAGAAGATGGGTTGCATTTTAATGCTAAAAGCAGTTAAACAAGAGGTTGATAACTGTTTCCAGTTTATTTATATTTTCATGTATTATGGTTTTTTTTTTTTGGATTTCTTATATATTATATTTTTATATTTAATCTGGGTCACTCTACATAGACAACAGAAACATTAATACCATATAACACTTTAAATGTGATCAAAAATTGATGTTTAATACACAAATGTGCAATACATGTTTATGCATTTATGACATCAAGTCAGCAACTCATGTTATAAAATAACTTTGTTAGCAATGTTAGTGTACTCACCTGGCATGCTTTATTGTTAAAAGTTTGCTTGCTTGCTACAGCTAGTAGATACATATACTAAAATACGCAACAACTAAAAATAAATAATAGCTATTAGGAACAAAATAACAACATACATATTTTTTTACCATCTATTGTTGACATTGTTTCCATGCTTTCCGTCATCTCTGCTGCCCAGAAAGGTCACGCAAACGTCACAACTAGGCAACTCGGGTATCATTCAAATTTCCCAATTTCACACTTGTAATTATGACTTTGGAGGGCTTTTCATGTGCTTGTAACTGATAAATATTGTAAATATGATATTTCAAAGGAGCACATGAAGGCAGCATAACACTGGCTGCTATAGCTGCTTGCACAGCCATGTTGAGATCCATGTGCAGACAACTCATACCCAGAATTTCATACATATAGAGCTCAAATTTAGCACTTTGCAAATCATTCTACTTCTCTTTTACATCAGTTCCTTTAAGTTCAGCTCTTTATTCTTGAGCCCATAACCTGAGAATCCATCTCTCCCTTTATCTCTATCCCTCAGAACACAATTTAAAAATAGCTGGGAGACAGGCTGAGGGATGGACTCACCTGTTTTGTTCCGCACAATCTTAGAATAAGAGAAGCATCTGAATGGAAAACTAATAACATATCAAAGTACATTCTTGGCTACGTAATCTCACAGACAGCTCCATTTGCTGGAGGTCACAGGAGGAACTCAAGGGGGAACAGCTCGTCTAAAGAAAAAAGGGCTTTCTTCAGTAACTGAACTCTCAGGTCAATCAACATCTCCACAGCTGCAATGTTTATGAGAGTGTTGCCAAGGCACAGAGACGTGAAACAAGGCGAGAAATATATGGTTTGTTTGTTTTTTTTTTCTTTAAGGCTATTTTTCTAGTTATACATTAACTATACAGACCTTTTGCCATAAATGCTTTTTGTTGCTGTTTTTTTTACAGTTTTATTTTTTTACAATCGCTGAGGCACAGTTTTAAAAAAGAGGGTCATTTTGTCAAACACTACACACACAATTAACACAACTGCGCACACAAGTAGCAGAACACCTCAGAGCTTTTGCAAATTGAACATTACACTTAAAAACTACACAATGACTTATTTAAGAAGAAACAAAAATTGCCACAGTATGGCACACAGATGATTCCCACACCCAAAGGTTTAAGTAAAAACTAAAAGTGGTTCTTCATGGTGCTTACCTGTCGCAAGAAGAAGGCAATGAGCAACTTAACAAGAACTGGCCTTAAAATAAGCAAGGAATTTGTTACATAAAAGTAATTAGAAATAAGCAAAAAAAAGTTTTAAAAAGAAAAGAAAAAAAAAAAAAATATATATATATATATATATATATGTATGCAGCACAACAAAACTGATGTCAATCCAGGAGTTAAAATAAAATCTTGCACAAAAAAAACATTTTGTTTAGGGGTTCCCTGAGGAACCAATGCAATTTGGTGCTTAAGAAAAACAATACAGGTCCTTGGACATAATTCTCCAAGAACATTTACTGGATCCATCATTTTAAACCCAAATCCTGTTCTTCAGGAGAACCCTGAAAAAAAAGTCCAACACTATAGTTTAGAGCGGTGCTTCCCAAAGTGTGAACTGCATAAAAAAAATCTTTCATGTGGCAGAATAATCATCATATATTATTTGTAACTAATTGTTTTACCTTAACTAGCTAGTTAGCTTTTGGCTCAAGAAGAAACGTCACTTCCTGTCACTGCAGCAGCTGCCGTGACAGCTCATCTGCAGGCTTAAGTTTTGTTCGAAATTATGTGTCTGAGGCCATTTGTCTGTGAGGCAGGTTTTCAGGGCTTGTGGCCTGAAGGACTGAATCCAGTGTTAGATGCTGAATCGGATCTGAGGCTGTTCAACCAGACATCAGAGCCTTGACATCAGCAGCAGCACAACGCATCACACTGCTGAACAGTTTTCACGAATTCACAGTAGGAGACGTTCGCACTGTCATTCAGCTTAAATAAAGCTGCCCTTGCGTCACTGAACATTGTGCTTCATCATAGAGTTTTGGATTTTAGTGTAATATAGTTGTGAACAGTGGATTTGGATGATTTTTCTAACAGTACATAATGTACTGTGGGTACACCCCACTCCATTTGCTAGTATTAAATAAAACATGTTACTTTGTGCAATGACACATCTACTTGTACGTATTTATTTTAAGTGCTTTACTTATTATTTAAGTTTTTATTTTTTATTTTCTTTATTTTTTTGCAGTTTGTGGCACATTTTTTTTTGCCAAGTCGCTTGTTTTTTTTCCCCACATTTTTGAATTAAATAAAAAAAAATGTCTTAACTTTCAAAGTTTAGATGCTAGTAAAAGCCCTCTAAATGCAGCACCAGAAAATTAATGTCAGTCCAGGTGTTGAAGGGTTAATGCTGTGACCCTCCATAGCGAACAGTGCTATGTGCAATGCTGGTGAAACTTTACTGGACTTTTGCCCAGGAGACTGCTGTTCCTGTCTTATGTGATACTTAAAGTAAATGCTAACTTCTTTAAACTTATGTCAAACTTTGGTCCCACATGTAAAAAACTGTCACATCTCGTTGAGGAAAGTTAAGTTTCCCTTTTTGTTCTCCTCGTGTATCATAGTGCTCTATTTCCTGTTTGATTTTGTTCCTCATCTTTTGTTTCTTGTCCTGCTGTGTTTTGCACCTGTGTGATTATCAGCCCTCACCTTAATGTGCTGAACCTCTGTCTCATTATCTCTCCTCACTCAGAGTATTTGATCTATTTGTTCTCTTCACTTGATGGCTGTGTTCATGCATACTGCATAAAGTTTTTCTTGCCATTTCCAGCTCAGCTTCTACAATAAGTGTTTAATACACAGTGGAAACTAAATTCTTACATCTATACTATATTCATACTATATTACTATACATTCACTATAAGTGCAAAAAATGCACCATAGAAACTCACCCAAACTGCAATTTTTGATCCCACAGCCATCAAAACATAAAAAAACATGCATTGTATTATTTCTGGGTGTCATTCTGGGCTTTTGACTTGGAATTTGTTTTTACTATTTTTCACCTGGTGATATCATTTTTGCCATATTTGGCGTATGGAGAAAATACATGTTATTTCATCTTGGTGCGCTGCCGCAATCACTGTTGCTGCAAATCACTGACATATCACAGACTGTTATAATAAAGCATATTGGCATCATGAAAAAAAGGCATTTAAAATTCTGAAAATTAATGACTATTTGATTTTTATGATAAGGATTGACGCTGGTTGAAAAAAATAAACTCCACAAAAGTAGTGAATAATAATAATGTATAATATCTTTTAAAGCTTGATTTTGAAAAGCACAATTTGTGCACAGAGCAATATGCGTGTGTCTGATATTAAAGCGGGTTAAAAAGGTGGGGGAAGTGTGCTGACAGATCCTGTTACTTTGCATTGTGGGAGGTTTAGGATTGTGCTGTTTACGTTATGCTAATGTAATCTGAAAATAAAAAAAAAATGAAATCTCTACTGAGCCCTTCCAGTCCATGCAGAGCAGTAGAGGAGGACAGTTTAGCTTTTCTTTAATGTTAGTCAGTACTTAGACTTCTGGCTCATTTACTTTCCCCTCAGCTTTTCTTTTTGGATGTGTACATTAACTGTATACATACTTGCCGTGGCATGTTTGCTTTAAACTGCAAAGGAAATGACTGTAAATGAGGAAATTCAGATTAGATAGCAGATCTTCAGGCGTTTGACCAGAGAACCATCTATCTTCCATTGCTGCTGTCAGGTGAAAAGCAAGTTCAGGAGTTTTCAATGTTGTCTCACAGAGCAGTCGTATGTGGACTGCAGAGCTTCCCGAGCCACCTGCCAGCTGCTGAGCGTTTCTGTGCCAGTTATATTTCATGGTGTCCCTTAATCTGGGCTCAAATTCTAACAAAGTAAGAGGTCATCAACTGGAGAAAATCAACTGGAAAGTACAAATGATTTGAGGCAATGAATGACGAAGCGCTGCTGAAATGGGGCCTTTGTAGTCCCCTAAATGTAGAAAATTACATTTAGGGATAGTTGCAGTTTATTTGAAATGGGGATGCATGGGGTACTTTAAGTTGTCTTAGTCACACACATTCCACGAAAACTTGTGCCCATTTATGTATATGCATAAGGAGCATTTCGAAAGCAAATGCTGCTGCAAATATTGCAAAGTTTCATGAGTTTCGTTTAGGAGCCAATTACACGGCAATGATTCTTGTTTTAAATGTTAAACTTTTGATGCGGTTTATCCTATCATTCGCATGACATAGATAGATAGATAGATAGATAGATAGATAGATAGATAGATAGATAGATAGATAGATAGATAGGTACTTTATTGATCCCGAGGGAAATTTAAGTAACCAGCAGCATAATAAACATACAGAATAGAATATAGACCAATAAATATATAAGCAATATATACAGAGAAAAAGAGAAATGCAGAATATGCAAAAACGCAAGATATAAAACAACAATAAACAATAAAAACAGTGTAATACCAGTAAAAACAGTGCAACAGTGCAAACAGTGTTCATCTGTGTGAGGAGGAATTGAAGAGTCGTATGGCCTGTGGGACAAACGACTTCCTCAGCCTGTCAGTGGAGCAGGACAGGGACAGCAGCCTGTCACTGAAGACACTCCTCTGCCTGATGATGATGCCGTGCAGAGGGTGGTGGGCATTGTCCATGATGCAGAGCAGTTTGCTGAGAGTCTTTCTCTCTGCCACTGATGTGATCGAGTCCAGCTCTGTGCCGACCACAGAGCCAGCTTTTCTTACCAGCCTGTCCAGCCGAGAGGCGTCCCTCTTCTTGATGCTGCCTCCCTAGCACACCACAGCATAGAAGAGGACACTTGCCACAACAGACTGGTAGAACATCAGTAGGAGTTTCCGGCAGATTTTGAAGGACCCCAGCCTCCTCAAGAAGTAGAGCCTGCTCTGAGCCTTCTTGAGGAGGGTCTCCGTGTTGAAAGACCAGTCCAGTTTGTTGTCTAGCTGCAGCCCGAGGTATCTGTAGGTCCCGACCACCTCCACATCAGACCCCTCAATGGAGATCTGTTGCATAGGCGGCCTGGACCTCCGGAAATCCACCACCATCTCCTTGGTCTTGGTAGTGTTGATCTGCAGATGGTTTGCCCTGCACCATGTCACAAAGTCCTCCACCAGGCTCCTGTACTCCCCCTCCTGTCCATCCCTGATACATCCCACGATTGCAGTGTCGTCAGAGTACTTCTGCACGTGGCACGACTCAGAGTTGTACTTAAAGTCTGATGTATACAGAGTGAACAGGACAGGGGAAAGAACAGTCCCTTGTGGTGCGCCAGTGCTGCAGACCACCGTGTCAGAGGAGCAGTCCCTCAGCCTGACGTACTGAGGTCTCCCTGTGAGGTAGTCCGTAATCCAGGTCACCAGGTGTGATTCCACCCCCATATCTGCCAGCTTGTCTCTCAGTAGAGGGGGCTGGATCGTGTTGAAGGCGCTCGAAAAATCAAAAAACATGATCCTCACAGCGCCACTCCCTGTGTCCAGATAAGAGTAAGCCCTGTGTAGCAGATACAGGATGGCGTCGACCACCCCGACCTCCTCCTGGTAAGCGAACTGGAGTGGGTCGAGTGACTGGCGAACCTGGGGTCTGATGTGGTGCAGCAGGAGCCGTTCCAGGGTCTTCATAATGTGTGAAGTCAGGGCAACTGGTCTGTAGTCATTCAGCACACTGGGGTGTGCCTTCTTTGGAACTGGGATGAGGCAGGAAGTTTTCCATAGCAGAGGGACCCTCCCCAGTCGCAGGCTCAGGTTGAAGACATTTCGGGGCATTGACACCTATGTATGTATATCTGCATTTGATGACATGCAAACATCAGCTGAACAGCAATTGTACTTTATTTTTAGCATTCCACTTTTGTGGGTTTTGCCATCAGAGCAGGACTGTTGTGAGTGGGTGGAGTGTACAGTCTCACTGTCCAACCAGTGCTCACTGAGTTTTTCAGGTGAACTGCTTAGAGAACCTTTTAGAGAATATTTCATTAACAAATTGTCACACACATTTGTAAAAGTCCATCTTTTTTAATTTCTGTATCATGCAACAAGCATTTGTCACCGAAGAAAAGAGAGCTGACTGGTTTCCTCCATGGATCACAATCAAATGTAGGTCACGAAATAGTATCAGGTGCTCATGGAAGACGGGAAACAAGAGGATAAGGCAAGAGGGAAATCCAAGCACTCCAAAAGTATACCAATGTGAAAAACAAGGAGGATTTACATTAAAAAGCCTTTATTATAGTGGCTAAATCATTAAAAATGCCAAATGTTTCGACCAAACACCGGCCTTCGTCAGTGCTAAACAAACAAAAGCATTATGGATGTAGCCCCGCCTATATAGCGGCAGGACCCAATAACAAATGATCACGTAGTCACATGATAGACAGGTAAAAGCTGAATGAATAACATAATATAATGACAAAAAAGGAACATGAAATAAGATGACTCTCATATATGAAAAAATATATATGCATATACATATATAGTATATATAGCATTTGTCACTATTGACACTAATTTGACACCTTAACCCTTTGAAACCTGAATGGACATCAGTTTTTCTTGTGCTGAATTCAGACACTTTTCACCAGTTTTTAACCTTTAGAATCTGAGTGAAAAGATTAATTCTCTTCAAAAACATGGGAAAAGGCAACTGAAAATTAATGTTGAAAAAAAGGGTAAAGAATTTTTCGAAAGTTATCAGAAAACAAATGGAAAATGTCCATAAACTATATTTATGATTCTTGGAGTTATATATTCAAAATATGTTACAGAATATATAGAAAATATTTGTGTATTAAGTTAACTTGTGTGTAAAACACTTAATTTAGTGAGAGTGTAAATACCTCAATGGTCAGCAGTTAGTATTAAATTTGCATTTTTACTCTTTATATATTGCCTTTATTTATTCATTTCCTGTTAACATGTATATGCTTTTATTTTGAAGAGACAGTCTGCACTGTTTCCAGATCTTTTTTTTTTTTTAAACTTTCCTTTTTTGCTAATTATCAGGTAATTTTCTTGTAGCTTTTCTCAAAATGCAAATTGCAAATTTTTGGTCCATGTGTTGTTGTATACTGCCTTCCTTCTGTGTTTTGAAAGGAATCAAGCCCATTCGCTCAAGTTTGAAAGGGTTGATGTCCATATTTAAAAATAAAACAAAACAAAACAAAACAAAACAAACAAAAAAAAAACACTGAACAAAACTTGACAGAGAAAAAGAACATTTAACGCTCATTCAACAAAATATAACTCTTGAACTAATTTGAACCAGTAAATAAATCTAATGCTTGAACAGGTTTTTGTCTTCTCCAGTCTAACTTTAGCGCCCCACTGACCCCTGAGGGAAGTGGATGAGATAAGAGACATCCTGTCCTGCCGCAAACATCATATTTAGGGAATACTGTACATCCACTCATCCTGACGTGGAAACAGGCCAAACTGTGACCAGCTGACAGTTATAATTAGTGATGCTTTATGTTCAGCTCCTCTGTGACAGCCTGTCAGACCAAACAGATTGAACTCTGTAAGAGACATTGGCCCCGGGGCCAGAAACATAGAGACATTTCCTATGTTTAAGAAGAAGGACACGTCCTCCTTTTGGTTATATATATTTGGTTATAAGTGGGGTTACATGAGGTACTTATACACCGACAGTATATCACAAACAGTTCATGTCAGTCTGCAGTTTGGAGAGGCATGCTTGAGTCCAACACAGAAGCTAAGCAATGTACTGCTGCGGATGGGGGACAGCAGCTAAGTTTTTTTTAGCCACCCCCCAAAAATATCCATCATAAAAAAAACAATTTGACTTTAAGTGTATGCTATTAGTCATTTTATATCATCTCACCAATCTACAGAGGTTGCTCATGTTAAGATCCAACAACGAGGATCATAGACGAAAATTTAATTTCAAAAGTCAGTAGGCTGGCACTACATTACAGCAGATGTGTGTTTCAGTATATGGAGTCAAACTGAGGAATTCTCTGGATAATGACTTCAAATGCAGCTCAGATATTCAGTTTACAAGATGGTGTGAAGAAAAAATAATGGGGCTTTACGAACTTTCTGAGTAATGTCAAGAGGACTGTAATAGATTGTTTCTGTTGTTATTGCTAAATTTAATATAATATGTGAAAAGGAATGGTAAATACAAAAAGGTTGGCCATTTGTAGCTTCTGTTATTAGAAAGAAAGAGGCAGGTATTATAAGACTTTCTTCCTCCTGCTCCTGTTTGTTCATGGAATGTGTTGAAGTGTTGAGCAAGTAAACCAGATATGAATGAATGGATCAAATGAGAATATTTTCATAGCTTTGCCTCTCCGCAGATGGCCCGTTCCAACAGAACGAGACTGGAGAATACTGGCTTGATGTCTTTCAAAAACATAGGAAAAATGCAATGAGCATCTTAAGAAGAAATAACCCAAAAAATGGCAAAAAATAGAAAAGTACAAGAAAATTCTCTGAAAATGAGAAAAAAAACCCCAAAGACAAATAATGTAAAGGAAAAACAAATCAAAACAACAAAAACCAAGGTAATAACCTGATGAAAGTGCTTAAAAATAATTCTCTAAAATAATTTTATGGTAATTAGAAATGTAGTTTCTTGACCTTTTTCCCCTAGCATTTTAATAATAATTTTCCATATCTAAAATTACTTGCAATTTGCAGAACAGTTCTTACTAAGTTGCCTGTTGCTGTCTCTGTCTGTGCCCATAACTAGCTTTTTTGTACAATTAAAAAATAAAAATGACAAAGACATGCCCATAGACAAAGACAAACCCACTGGGCTTATTTGGAGCCTCCACCTAAAAATGTTTTTACAAATTTAAAAAAGTTATTTACGGACTATACAGAACACATCATACATTAAATAATATGACTAGATGGCACGTACAAAAAATAAAAATAGTAAAATATAACATAAAATAAAAGCAAAAAAATCAAATTAAGCTTGTTAAAATGTACAGTTTGGTGTGCATGCATTGCACTATATTGGGTACAGAGAGATTAAAGAGTTTGGAATCTGGCAGGCAAAATGACCTCTCAAAGACTTTCTTGTAGGAAATTCTGGCCCTTTGAGTGTTAATTCGGTGGTCCCTTGAATTACGTTTTAGGGTGTGCTTCAAAAATGATTTGAATGCCTCCCTCAGTTTCCACCACCCTCTCTCTTTTATAAATAATGAACAGTCCCCAAGAGTGTTCTTCTTTTGTACCACTGGGTGCTGAGAGATGCTCTCTCTCTCTCTCTCTTTCTCTCTCTCTCTGTGTGTGTGTGTGTGTGTGTGTGTGTGTGTGTGTGTCACAGAGAGGAGGACCTGCTTTGCTCCATTGGTCCCAGCAGTGGCGGCTGTAGCGAAGTTCCCATTAGAGGAACATTTCCTTTCTGCCCATCCACTGATAATATCCTCCACACTGAGACTGCATCATTAACACTGAAGACACAATCTGATACACTTTAGTGAGGTCTCCAGCTGTTGCCCAACATTGTTTCCTCTGTGACTGAGTGAGAAAGGGGGGAAAAGGGCCATGCGCGCGTGCCCACACACTCACACACACACACACACACACACACACACACACACACACACAGGACAGCTACATGAAAACCAAAAAAATGAGAAAGGATGTCTCTTAATTGTACTTGAATTAAATGATTTTCTTTTTGTTTACGTTATTTTTGGTTTCCAAGGTGAAACATGAACTCCATTCAGTGAATGGCTGTGCGTCATCGCGGCAGGTCCAATGGGGAGCGCGCCTCCTGTCGTGCCGGATATAAAAAAGCTGCTCTCCTCTGACTTTCTGCGGCTGAATCAGTTTACTCCGAGACGTGAAAACCAACGAAAGTCCACTCACTTTCACCACTTTCTGTTTCCATGTTTCCACATTTAAAGGTGTCATGGATTTAAACTTTACGCTCCTAGGGGGCGACTTGTCAAGCTTTGGCGCACTGGCGCAGAGACTGTTTGGGAATAACTCGGTGTTTCCGTTTGAGAACGCCACCGCCGCTTCCAAAACGGACGAGGAAGACTTGGAAGTCAACACGGATGTTTATTCCAGGGTGATCGTCACTGTCATCTACGCCGCTCTGTTTGCTGTGGGCTCCCTAGGCAACTCCATCACCCTGTACACCCTGCTGACCAAAAAGACCCTGCAGAACCTCCAGAGCACCGTGCACTACCACCTGGCCAGCCTCGCCATCTCCGATCTGCTCATCCTCGTCCTTTCCATGCCCATTGAGCTCTACAACTTCATCTGGTTCCACCACCCGTGGGTGTTCGGGGACGCCGTGTGCAGGGGTTACTACTTCCTCCGGGACAGCTGCTCATACGCCACCGCACTCAACATCGCGAGCCTGAGCGTGGAGCGCTACATGGCCATCTGCCACCCGTTCAAAGCCAAGAGCATCATGTCCCGCAGCCGCACCAAGAAGCTCATCAGCGCCATGTGGATCGCGTCCTTCGCGCTCGCGGCGCCGATGCTCTTCGTCATGGGCCAGGTGACGCGTCAAGGGGAGAAGATCTGCACCGCCATCGTGTCCCCCGTCAGCATCAAGACCGTGCTTCAGGTGGGTGTTTGAGAATGTGTCTCATGAGGTTGCCTGTTGGTTTTACGCACAGATATGTCCACAGTTGCTTTTTAAACACCGGGGAAATTAAAAGGGGAAACACTTAAATCACCCAGGACTCCCCATCATCACATATAGTACATGAGGTGCTGGTTGTTACTTTCTTTACAGTGTACATAGATATGTGCCATTGCGCACGGCTTTACGCCTGAATGTGTTTCCAAAATTCCACTTTGTGCGCACCCAAATTGTTGATTTTCCCTAGAAACAGCAAAAAGAAACGTTATCATAGCGCACGCTGGATGAAAACTAATACATGTATTTAACTACTTTAGGCTATAATAAAAAATAATTTAGCTCCATGGTTGTGAGCAATTTCACCTCACTGCAGGTTAATTTGTGCCACGAGCGAGGCAGCCTCTCAAACACCAACAACATGATGCTTATTTCTGCCAAATGAATCCATCATGATGCTGAGCGCACGGGAAACGATCAGATCCTCAATGATAAATATCTAAAAATAATATTTGATGATGAGCACAAACAGCTACTAATGATGCGCAAACTTAACCCTTTGAAACCTGGGCAAATTGACTTTAAGAAATGAAATTTAGCAAAACATTTAATTAAAGTACCTTAAAATGACCTGAAAATAAAAAATAAAAAAATAAAAAATAAAAATCTTGATAATTATCACTAAAGTTATCTGGACATTTTTTCCCTGACAGTGAAGAATATTTTTCAAAATCTACTATTTTTGTTTTGTTTTTCAGTTTGCAGGGAATCTCCTGCCAAGTTGCTCATTGTCCTTTCCCCCATGTTTTTGAAAGAAGTCAAAGCAATGTGCTCAGGGTCCAAAGGGTTAAATACGTAATACAATAAAATTGATGTGAGTCCAGGTGTCAGAGGGTTAAAGCAGCATACAGGGTGCTACAGTTGTGATATTTTCTGTCCTGTTGGCTCAGTTACTGTGGTTCATTTTTTATGATTTGTGCATGAAATGATTGGTGGTTCATGCATTGATGGAGGTCTCCTCTGTAACTATTTTGGTCATTGACCAAAAATACCAAAGATCAGCTTCTCAGTTTGACAATATGTTTCTGTATCTTCCCTTGCATTATAGCAAAGTGAATATGTTTAGGTGGATATGTATCATGGTGATGTAATCCATATGGATTCTTCTGTCTCTACTCTGATGCCGCTTGATGTAGTCACTCTGCCCTTAGAGTTATTACTAGAGATAGCTTTAGGATGCATCATTGTATATTGTATTGGGAAAATTGGTTGGTAGTCACTGGCAGCAAGAAGAGAGAAGCACTGCATTATTTCAATTTATAAAGCACTTCTCAGTAAACTACCTGGATGTCTTGCTGGTCTTTTACAGTGTAGAGCAACGTCTGACTTCACTGGGTCTCAAGACTATTTAGTCCTTGAAAATCATTATGTCAGCATTGAAATCGGAAAAAATGGCTTTTAAATATTATGCTGCCTAATGTAATCAGGATGTCTGTATAAAAGAGAGCTTGCTCACAAAAACTTTAAAAATTTAAGGCACCCTGAACACTAACTTTTAGAAGTAAAGAAAAAAAGTCTATCTTTTACAACAGAGATGCAGCTTTGTTTTGTAATCAAAAATTGAAATGACACACCTCCTTGCTAAATTTGTAAAATTTGAACCAAGCTTAAAACCTGTATCATTAGTTATGAGTTTGTATTTCCAATTTATTGTATATAGTTAATATAGTTAAGTATATACACTTAAAACATTTTAAATGTAATGAATTCCATCTATTTTTTTATGTTAAAATTACTATTTTATTGCATTTTCAGTTTTTACTATAGCATCTTACTACTGTATCTCATGCGATTGTTAAAAATCTGTCTCGTCACGCGGCACTAATGATACATGAAATCTATGAAAAAATTCATATTCCTCTGCCTACTCTATTGCTTTATAATGCTTCTAATAGCCTTACCGTACATGAAAGAAAACAACAAAACAGAGCGGAGGAGTCTCTCATGCAGCTGTCAGTCAAGTTAATCACCTGCTCCTGAACTGCAGCCAAATTGAGAAACTAGGCAGCGCTGATTAAATATGAATCAAGATTCTCTTACTGCATTAACTAAGCTATGTCTCACTTCAGACAGCTCCAGAAACATCTTTTAGTGTACTGTTAAGCTGTAAAATGAGAACTGGTGTTGGTGACATGATAATTTCTCCCGAAATTTGAATCATTATGCTGCTGGACAACATCCAGTAAACAAATTTTTTACGTAGCTTCACGCTTATGTCAGCGAAGCTGAAAAGTGTCACACAGTCAATAGATGCAAGTACACTGCTACATGTAGCCACATGCTTAGGTCAGGAAAATATGTAGGCTCATCTTGGTAAATAATGTTTTTGATTTTCCCTCGATATCAGTTCCTTTTTTTTGCTGGAACATGTGCGGTTTTGTTTTGTAGCAGTACATTTTCACAGTAGAAAGTGTTGCTATACACAGTCCTTCCCAAGCTGCAAGTACACTGCTACATGTAGCTTCATGCTAACATCAGGGATACGTAAACTTGGTTGCCAGTATTTTTAATTTCTCCCTGATTTTGGATCATATTCCTACTCGAACATGTCCAGTTTTATTTTGAAGCTTTGCTTGGTGATTTTGCATAATAGAAATAAATAATAATCTCTGTCATTCCCGGGGAGACCTTGGAATTACCATCCATTGAGAGCAGACAGTTTTTTCTGGAGGGGGGTTTAAAGAGACAGGTGCTACAACAGGGCATTTCTGAAAGAGGGTGAATACAGGTGTTTTAGGACAAATGACAATAGTTGTTACCGGAAAAGCATGTATACATGTTCTAGTAGAACCCCAAAATGTAAGCAGGAAATTTTAAATAAGCATGATAGGTTCAACCTAATGTATAGTGAGTCATAAGCAAGTGGAAGTGAGAAACAAAGACACACACACGCACGCACACACACACACACACACACACACACACACACACACACACACACACACACACACACACTTTTTCCATACTCTGAGCACAGCAGCCCCCTCAAACAAAAAAGGCCATTTCTCATGTCTGTCCCCAGTGCTCCCTGAGACAAATGGTTTTGCCTCGCAGGTCGAATAGGTTATATAAATGATGAAGACAATCTGCCCGACTTTGTTTACAGTACACATACTTGGCATTGACTCAGAACCTCATGTGTGATTAGGGTTGTGTGAGAATTGGAAATGATTAGGTGAGGCGCTCTGTCATTCCGGTGTAGCTTCGGAATGAGACAAACGGAAACGTTACATCAGCTGGAGTGTATCTAATGTCTGTCTTCAGTGTTTGTGTAATCATCACAATCATCATCATCATCATCGCTTTCATCTGCTGCAGTGTCTGCTGCGTCTGGCTTTACTCTTTCCTGCTTTCCTATGCCACGCTGATATTTTCCCATCAGTTCGACTTGTCTTTGGTTCGTCCCTCTGTGTCTCGTCTTTACTTGGTGTTTTTTTTTGCCTCCTCTATTCATCACTCCTGCACGACAGTCACTATCTGAAGCAGTGCCAAGGCTAACAATTGTTATCCTCTGATGCTTTCATTGAGGTTATTGGCATTCGTGAGCCAGGCTTCAACAAGTGCTCTCTGTCAGCGAGGAGACATTTTCCCACACAGAAGTCTTACCCTATAGAAATCACACAAGAATTTGTTATTTTTTCCACTTGATGGAACAATAAATAAGTAGGGGCATATGAGTCTGGGAACAATATACGGACAAGGGAGGAAAAGATCAAGTTGCTCCCATAACAGTTCAGAAATGTGTGTGTTTGTGAATATACTGTGCAGTGAATGTATATGAAAGATGCACTCTGCCTGTTTGGACAACAGGGGGTGGCACTGTGGGGAGAGAAGGTGTGTGTGTATGTGTGTGTGTGTGGGTGTGTGTTTGAAAAATGAAGTGAAAGGGAAAGATGAAGAGGTCAGAGAGCAAGCGTGCAGTAAGAGGGGGACCTCATAATGTGTAGATTAACAGCAGGAGCATGCACAGCTGGGGTTAGAGGTTCAATTCCCCCTTGCAATTAGCCTAAAGGCTAATATTCAACTGCAGTGCTTTAAAACTAGACTTTTAAAGGCCAATTTAAATAATGCAGAACATCTGAAAACTGTTTGAACTTTTTGAAACTGTCAAAGGAAGGCTCTCAAAAATGTTACTTTTTTATCCATTAATGAGTTCTTTCATTTTAAGCCTGAAACCAGAGCAAATTGGCTTGATTTCTTAGAGGGGCATAGAACAAAGGCAATGACTAAATAAAAAAAACCCAAATATTATCAAGATATTAGTTTTGAAAAAATTACAAGAAA
Organism: Plectropomus leopardus; assembly: GCF_026936395.1. Taxonomy (NCBI): domain Eukaryota; kingdom Metazoa; phylum Chordata; class Actinopteri; order Perciformes; family Serranidae; genus Plectropomus; species Plectropomus leopardus. The sequence continues at coordinate 34,305,562 of NC_142184.1, read as the reverse complement.
ATTTGCCAAAAAATAAAGACCAAAAACAAGGAAATTACATGAAAAAAAGTGTTAACCAAGTGTTAACCAAGTTGCTCATGTTTCGAAGCTTTAAGTACTTGTAAAAGGCATCTAAAATATTCCAAGAAAACTGATGTCGATCCACATTTCAAAGGGTTAAATTTGTAACTCTTAAAGGGACAATTCACTCTCAAATCAAAAATCCATATTTTTACCTCTTCCCAGTGCTTTATAAAGCATCAGCCTAGATTGTTTTGTTATGAGTTGTGTTGCTGTGTGTAGTGCACAGCACGCACCACCAGAGCTCAGTCCCTGTGGAACAGGCAGCTGTGCTGAAAGTTGGGCTGCACCTAATGATTATTTTTTTATTGATTAATCTATCGATTATTTTTACGATTAAACGATTAATCTATCAATTATTTTTGTTATTGATATAACTATTATTTTTTTAATACTCGATTAATATAACAACAAATTTACCAAAAATATCATTTTAAAATGCTGCAGGGCATTATCCCCCCCCCCCCAAAAAAAAAAAACAATTAATGCAAGAGCTTGTTCCCCTCAAGTAAAAGGAATGTAGTGCAATTTACATTTAACAGTCCAAGTGAAATAAATAAAACAATGTAAAAGTCAAGTCACTTAACAAAACACTTACTTTTTGGTACAGTAACAAAACTCAAATCCAGCAGTCCAATAAAACATCTTACAGTGAAATTAATGCAATTTGAATAACACTATAACTTTTCTCTAACAGAAATAATCATAACTGGTACATTCTTTCTGCATCAAAATAGTCCAGTCTTAACTGGGCCTTAAGGCATATTGCTGCCTGCTGATATGAGTGCTGTATTTTCATATTTATAAGCACATATTCCTCTCATTTATGAAATTATACAAGCTCCTGCACTGCTGGCAATCCCATCCTGTAAATGTTTCAAAATAAAATGCATTGTATCAGCATTGTGTCCACAGAGACACAGTCAGATAGCTTTTGTTTTGAAAGGGAACCAAGGAAGTTAAGGTAAAACAAATATCTTTGTATTTCCTCATCTCTGTGACAGTGAGACACTTTAAACTGCAGTATAAAGAGATATAGAGTCAACAAACAGGAGCGTCACGTCTACATGTGCTGCAGCTGACACGCAGCTCAGACGCGCCAGTCTGGCGCTGCTCAAGCGAGCAGTGTGTATGCTTTAACATGATACACGAGTGCCGAAACAAATAACAACACGATCGGCACTGCTCACGCTCCCAATACGTGCGCTGTGTGAAACGTTACGTGAATCGACGTATTTACGTAATTGATTATGTTGACCCGTCACCTCGGCCCTAGCTGAAAGACACAGTGACACCTAGTGGTGGAAGGAGAAGTTACAGGACTGAAAAAGCCGGCGGCCAGCAGGCAGAGAGAGACTGTGGGGAATAACAGCATGTTTTTTACATCTAACTTGGTGAATTACGGATTTATTTCGACCAAACAGGAGCTGGTGATTGTTGGAACAGTGGACTTATTAACTAGATTACTAACAAGAGCAACCAAGACACTTAGGGTGAGCTTTGTGTAATGTATTTTCTAATGTGTTAACGTGGCAGTTAAGCTTCATCAGTCTTCTATGGCCAAGAGAAAGTTGAATTAAAAAGGTGTACATCTGTATTTCTCTGTTAGGTGTGTGAATATTACTTTTCTTAACAGGTTGTAGGTTTCTATTAACCATTTGTTAGTTTGAAGACCTTAAAGTTGTTTGTCCGGGGTTTGCACACTATACTGTATACTCAAGTGAAATTACAGGTAGGTATCCATCAAGGACAAACCTTAATTTGACTTTTTAAACTTTTTTTTTTAAAGACTAATAAATACACCTTGTACCTTGAATTACATGCAGTTTTTCCTCATGTTGTAAGCGTGATATGTTATTTCAAGGCTTTTTACACTGATTTCTAAATGTATTGAGTTTCTTCCACCACAGATAAAAACAGAACTAGTAAACATAATGTTAGTGCGTTAACAGACACAGGAAGAATGTGTGAGGGAGGAAGAGAGAATATGAATTGGAGAGAGGCTGAAGGACTCGATGAGCAAGAAAGGATCTGTATTTAACTTCTTCAAGGCTGCAGCATGTGGGGAAACTGGAAGTGAGGTTAACTCACTGAAGTTAGACGGTAAGATGAGATGTTTCCAGCCAATTTGGATTTGACATGCTGTGCGTTTAGCCTGCTGCGGGTGTGTGCACTTACCTTGGCCCGTGTACCTGCAAGCTTGTTTGCTGTGGTTGCACTGAGTGGTTTCCTGCTGTTCAGGAGTCTCTGCTGGGGTTGGACAGGGTCATGTTGTTTGTGCAGCAGTTTGAGTCAGAACCGCAGAAACTGACTCATTCATCCAGAGAAGTGTTGGGAAGTTTATATTTCTTAGAGGTTGAAAGTTGCTTTCATTATGTTTTGAAAATGTCTGACCCTTCCTGCTGGCAAACACATTTTCTCTTTGCATGGATCAACTAATGGAACAATTAAAAATTAATAGCATAAAGTTAAAAGCAATCCATGTATCATTAAGGGTCAAGGAATGTTTGTATTGCAATTTGAATAGTAGTTAGGGCTGTCAAATGATTATTATTATTATTATTATCTGGAGGTTAGATGTCAAGGGACCCCTGTGAAAGGCAATGCCATTTTTTCATTGCCAAAATTTTAGACTAACTTTGAAGTGTTATTTAGTTCCTTTACTGAGAAGCTAGCAAATACATTTTCTGTTTTTGGAGCCTGACTGTTCATTAGGAGCGTTGTTGAAATATGTAAAATGTTTTGTTATTAATTGCATCCTTCGGTCATAAATGGAGCAGCAGAATGTCAGATGCAGTTAAAGTCATATTTAACCATTCATTCTGCTGGGTCTAAAAAATTGCTTTCACTTGCAGCAGCTGCTCCTCTCATCCATCGATCTGATCTGATCGGCTCTGAATGTATTGGCGGATTAATCATCCACCCCACGAATTACAAATGGCTGAGGAAAAAATAATTCAAAGAGCTCCTCCTGTGCTGTGTTCACAGACCAGCAAAAACCTCCGTATTCAGAGAGGGGACACAGAATGATACAAATACATTTAACAGAAAAGAAATGTTTGCTGTTTGTCCTATTCATTCATAAACATTTATTTTGTTGGCTGGGTTGCACACACACTATACATTAGGCAACATGCCCCCTAACTTTACTTCAGGACTCCAAATTATAACCATTAAAATGCATACAGGTATCTTCAGTGCTTCAGACTGTCTCCAGGAATGGGCTCACAAACATTTCCTGCTGACAGAAACTTCAAATATTCTTGCTGAGAAATTTAGAATTCAGTCTGAAGATTGCACCAGCTGCCTCCAGCATCTCAGCAGGTGAAATGACAACTGAAGTGCCTTATGTTGAAGTGTATGTCAGGCTAGTATGAGGAGAACTTTATGTTTGTGTGTGCAAGAATGTCACATGCATGTCAATGCAAGTGCTCACCTACAGTATGTCTAAGCCAAATTGTTTAATCTGGTCCTTGCAGACACTTGTGCACATGGCAGGTCACATTTAAGAAAGTCTAGCTGGGAGTTTTATGACAACACTGCACATTCCCACTTTCAATTCCTCAAATACTGACACACTTAGTCAGTGGCCCTATTCATCAAGTATGACACTCCAGTGTCAGTTTTGGACACTCATGGATGACATGTCGATTTATACTCATCAAATGCATTGAGTCTTGTCAAAATAAACTTGTATTCCCAAAAAATGTACAGTTTCCACTTGTTTGATGCATTCAGGTTCTTTAGAAAAAATAAACTTAAAATGTTGGTTCAAAAACCCCTTTGTTTTAAGGTTTACTTCTTTACGTATAAGCAATATAAGTACATGGTTAGGTTCAGAAAAAAATCATGGTTTGGCTTTAAACAAGTGCATTTTTCAACAACATAATGTAACCTAAAGACAAACTTCACATACCTCCTTGATTGACTTTTAGTTTCAAATCGTACATGAACAACAATTTGTGTCTTTCATCCCACCCACACCTATACAGACTTTCTTGCTTTTTATACTATGGCAGTTGCTTGGAGTGTCATAAAATGCCACAGCCTGATGCATCTCATAGCACCTGAAAGGGTGCCTCAGTATGTCGGAATCTGACACCAAGGGCCAAACACCTATTACTTCTATTTTCTATTACTCAAACTGCACAAATTAATATTGCGAATATAAAATATGCCTAATGGAAAGATGTCAGTATCAAAAAAACTAAAAACTAAAACGTTTTTACACTCACATGAGGAGGTATTTCAGGTGATTTGAAAAAGGCATATTTTGCAGAACTGCAATGGAAACACTTTTTGGCTTTTCCAGGTCACATGATGCTTTGGTTGTGCTATGAATGTTGGTAGGGACTGGCTCCCTCTGGCATGAGGCAGCAGGTACTACAAGAGGTGTTATTGCATTGCATAACTCTTCAAAAGATGAGCGGATCATCTGGAAAAGTTTTGAATCCACAATTCCTCCCAGTAGTCCCTATACATGGCCGCTCCCATGTATAAGGGGCTTGCCTTTTCATTATCGCTCGCATAGCACACCTTTGCCACATTCAGTTGGAAATAATGACTGCTAGTGCTGTGGCTGCAATAAAAATAAACCTGCTAATGTTCTGAACATTCATCACCATGCTTCTTGCAATGCTATCGTCAGAGAAGTCGCATAGCATCACTAAATGGAAATGCAGTCAATTGTTTTATATACATTTTGAAAATATTGTTAAAGTTTTGTGCAAATCTGCAACGGAAACCAGCTTTTTAACATGCATCCGTCTCATTGTTGTGAACATGATATCGCACAAACGCCCTGAGGGAATTTCTTCAAATTTCCACTTAATCTTAACCATGAACTAATTAGAATTTGATGGTTAAAGTTCAAGGTCACCTTCCATCTGTCTCATTCTCATGTATGCAATATCTGCAGAAGGCCTTGAAGGAGTTATGTCAAATATGCCACCAATGGCCAACTTGGACCCAAGAATGAACTGATTAGAACTTGGTGGTTGAAACAATGCAGTTGCTTGTTGCTGAGAATCTACAGGCCTGTTGTTTTTCTTTCAGTCAGAGATAAAGTAATGCAGGAAAGTTAATTTGTTTATAGAAAAATTGACAAGTTTTGCTCATTTGTTAAGATAATACAACAACAGTATACTTAGCATTAATTAACAATATTTAAATAGGATGGTATTCAAACATGGCATATTAATACAGTAAACAGTTCTCCTTCTTACAGAGCTGAAAAGAATGTGAGACACTAAAAACTATTATTCATTGTTAAGCCTTAACATCAGACAGGATTTGATAGATTTTAAATTAAGATAAAAACAGATGTAATTCCATGATGGTACATACTGACACCACTGTGGGCTATAACAAACTTTTCATCAGATACATCATATGCATTCAGAGAGTATTGAGACCTTCCACTTTTCTCACATTTTGATGAAAACTCAAACACTTTGTAGACACACTTTGGTAGACACTGAAATGTAAGATAAGGCTGTAATATAACAAAATGTAAAAATAGGAGATGGAGGATACTTTCTGACTGTCTGTATAACAAAATGTGTTCAAGTTAATTTTCTTAAATTGGAGGGATTTTAATCAAATTCATCTTGGCTTTATCAGATGAATCTGCTCTGGATGCAGCAAGTGAGCCTGCAGCTGGAAAACAAGCAAAATGCTCTTTAAAAAAAAAAAAAAAATCAGATTTCCATCCAGAGACAGTGATAAGACTCCCCACATGATCCACCCAAAATATTTTTTTGCCATATTCTGCAATCTTCATAGGGGCATCTTGCCTCAATTATTTTAATTTTAATCAGACAAAGTTGCCATTAATCCACATTCTCTTGAGTCTGAGTTTTAATGAAATGCAATGTGGACTTTTTTCAGCAGTTTAAATCCTTATTAGTAATGCAACTCTCAAATTAATTCAAATAACCCAATGAGTAAAAAAATCCACAGAGGCAGAATTAAAAAAAAACAGGGTTGAGGGAATTTTTCCATCAACCTGTGACTCATTTTAACACCAACTATTAGAATACATTTTAGGAACTAGGGCACAAATTGAACTGGAAGAGAAGCTCAATCTTTCTGGTTTGAGCCAAACCTATCCCTCTTTTTTGTCATGAGGTAATACAACACATTTCCCACACAATTCAATTTAGAGGCAAACAATGCATACTGCAGAATTTGGGCCAGAAAAGGCTGCAGATATTGCTTCCAGTAATTACACAGCTCCAGTGTACTCATGAAATGAACATAGGATTGATTTATTGCTCACATTTTTTATGAAGTATTACATGTTAGACATGCTTTATGACAAAAAGTTCAAGCACGAGACTGAACATCAAGGAAACGGGTGGTGGTTGAAAAGCTCCCCTGAATCAATTGAAGTGTTATTCAGATCACCTGAGGACTGACTCTTCAGTCAGAATTGACAGCAGCTTGGTGCATTTCGCCTTTGGGCCAATCAATTTGTGGCAGCGCCTTCTCTGAGGGCTTAAGAGCAGTGAGAAAACGCACTCTCAGGACATTCTGATCCTCCCTCAGTCTCATGCAGACCTCATGTTAGCAGATATTGTAAGACAGAAGCTTTTTGTTGTTTTGTTTTTTTGTTGTTCTGGTTTAGGGAGATTTTGTGCACTCAGAAACCTTAGTGTATATTAAAGAACATCCTTCCATTAAGTCTCTTGCATCAGGGCAGTTTGTGTTAAAATTATTTTCATGAAAACCCAGTACAACCCCGCCACTCATATCTACGTATATTAATAGGGAAGAGTTATTAATGGAAAAGACATTTGGCCAATATTGAAAACACAGTTGTTTATTAGTAGAGAGCCACTACTTTATTATTGAAAAGGCATTACTTAATTATAATTCAACTGTCTTTGTGGCTTGAAGGTCTCCCTGCAGCAGGCATGAGAGGTTACGTCAGCCTGTGTGGTCCTACTACCAGGAGAGAGAGGCCCCCTCATGCACCCCTGGTGGCACCAGACATTGTTGATCCCATCACCCTGGATCACCCCACTGGCACAGCCATCAGGCAGGCAGTCACTAAGCAGCATTTTAGTTAACCAAAATGAGAAATTAATCAAATATGCTTTTCAAAAATGTTTTTTTTTTGTTTAAAGATTCCTGTTTCAAATTTTGTGATTTTCTTATTATACATATTTTATGAGAATCGTTACAGGGAGCCTATCTAAGATTTTCATTGCCAATGGCAGCTTGTGCACATGATAAAATAATAATAAAATTAATTAAATTTATTTATTTAAAGTCTGCCTTTCAATACTTTTTTTGAAAGTTATTTTATATTGAGTTTCTTTTTCATGTTGACAAGCTTGAGGTTCCTCACATCCTCCAGCCTGTAGAAACAGGGTTAGTGGATAGGACATCAAAGTGTTCACAAGCAACAGAGATGACTGAATCAGTCATGTTGGTGCATGATTCACTTAGAATTGGAAAGACTCATTTTAAAGCCCGATAAACATTGTGCAATTTTGGGCTGTCTCAGATGAAAGATGACCATTGTGACAGTAACATGGTGATATTTTTAGCCGTGGCTCTAAAACGCTGGCTCTATGTCGCACAGTGAGAGAGGTTCAAGGATGGCTGGTGTCACGGTTGTGCGATCAAAGACAGCCTGGGATAAAGTTATGACAGAGTCAGAAAGTTGGGATGACCATCTCACTGTGACTGCCTTTACAACCTATGTCTACTAAGTCTACAGCTTTACTAACCAACCAACAGAAATGCAGCATGTGCGACTCTGTTTGTGAATGCTAAATACTAATAGATGCTAAAACTTACTCCAAGCTCTGACTTGTGTGCCTAGTTGGCCTCTTTTCCTCAGCAACGACACATTCTCCGCCTCCTCTTCTTAAGACTTTTTTTTGACACACATAAATGCCATGATGGTGGGGGCTCGATTTGTTTGTTTACATTTGTTTGTCTACAGTGTAGCTGCACTAAACTTAACAGATTGTAAAAGGCTCCATCTGCAGCAGGCTTAAAGAATGGATGTAAGACTACCAGAAAAAGTTTAAAAAATGTTACAGTTGGAGTTCTTGAAGACCTAGAGGTGGAGGTGGAGGTGTTGCATACGTTCCTCTCTGTGAAATTAATTTAGAAGGCAAAGTTCTGTAACTACTTGAAATGTTTTTGCTCATCTAAAGCAGTTGTGTAGTTAAGCTTATCTGCAGACCAACCCCATGTCATTTATAATATTTATATTTATGTGCTCTGGCCTTTTTGGGTCCAAAACTTCACCATATTGTACGATAAAGACAAATTTACCCCAGTCCTCCAGCAAGTGTACTGGGCTTTGAAGCCAAGTTTTGTAGTAGCCAAACCCTGGTACTGCAGTTTCAAGGGTCCATCATGTGATGTCATTGCACCCAAAAAGACATTTTCCTGGTTATTTACACTGGTAAAGAGACTTCTAAAATCAGGGGATACATTTGTTTTTTGAGCATCACAGCCCCTCAAAAATCTATTCAGCCAAAAGTCTATATTCGGCCATGCACAGTGGCTGCAAGTCCCCAAAGCACCTCCTCTATGGCCCAATGATACGGAAGTAGTAATTTTATACACAGCAATTGAATCATTTTTGCTTCTGAGCAACTCTCAAAGGAATGAACAAGGCACGGCTGCCAATGCTGTATCCAGGTCCCTTCATACATCCACGATTTACTCCCAACACCAACTCCGAACACACAATGTCTCCTCATCATCATCCATGTCCACCTGCAGAATGATTTAAGAGAACTGCATTAAGTGGATTCAACACACCAGCAAACACTGATAAGGCCTGTATTATATTGCAGGTAAAAGGGTGAGTGTCGCTAAACCTGGGTTTTTGTTGGCGCCCATGTTAACAAGAGCATTCAGACTGCCCGCCTGAGCTGTGCTGCTCAGGTGCGTCTCAGCTGCATGTCAGGCACGGCATATCAAGAGAAACTGTGGCTCGCCGTTTCTGTTTTTTTCGTGTGCCATACACGGTTGTCAGTAGGAATAGACAGTGAAAATGGTGTTTTGATAATTACATGTCGATAACACTTTACAATAAGGTACACACAAGATAAGCAGATACTGAGTAACTAATGAGCAACGAATGACGAACTTTTTGAGTAACTCCCAATCAAATGTCATACAGTGACTAATCATAAGTTAATAATTTGTTAACTGATAATAACTGAGGGAACTGATGAAGAATGAATGAGAAACTAATCATTAGTTAATGGTCAGTTCTTGAGTAACTCCCATTCAGATACCAGACAGTGGCTAATCTTTAGTTAATGATGAGTTAATTTAGAAATGAGTAATCTAACTAATAAGAGATGAATGAGGAGCTAACTATTAGTTAGTTAGCTAATGATCAGTTCTCTGGTAACTCCTAAAATGAGTTGATGAGTAAAATGATTGACGGAACAAAGGAACAACCTAATAACCAATCAATCAATCTTTATTGACCATATGTAATCACAGTGAAATGTAATCCTGCCAGCTCCTGCATATTGTGCAATAAAGAAGCCCAATAAGTAACACACAGAAATAATGAACAAATTAGCAACAATATATGCATGGAGGGGGGCAGTGATCCTATTCGGGATCCCAGTGGCCCGAGACTAGAAGCTACTCCTGAGCTCCTCAGCACCAGCTTGGTGCACGGAGCAGCATGGCAGAGAAAGAAATTTGAAATCCCAAGAAGATCCAGAACCACAGCCAGTGTTTAGTCCTTCTCTGTCCACGTCAGCATTTCCCCAGAAGCAGAGATGAATGCAGAGATGGTCTTGTCCATTCATGTGGTCTGGATCAAAGATGGTGTTCATCCTCTTTACCTAGCTGTTTGCACTGATGTTAAAGTTTGACAAACCTCAAACGTTCAACAAAAAACTAAAAAGTAAAAAACAGAACTACACAACAACAAACAACACATCACAACTCAATCATAACTACTTGAACATTCCCCTTTTAGCTCTATGTGTAGGTTGTTACTGAGTACTGAAACATTAATTAATTATTTCCTGACCATTAGTTGTTGTATTTTGTGTAGGACTGCATTACACGAGTAGTTAATAAGTACTATATCGTTACCTAAGTATTACCTGAACATTAGTTACCCTTTTTATGTCCCCGGAAGTAAAGTGTTGTCATAATGAGTAGTTAATGAGTACTGAATCATTACTTAATTATTAATTGATTATTAGTTACCCTTTTTGCGTCCCCTAAAGCAAAATGTAGCATTATACTGAGTAGTTAGTGAGTAATGAATGATTACTTGATTATTACTTGACCATTAGTTACCCATTTTGTGTCCCCAGAAGTAAAGTAAAGCATCGTACTGAGTAGTTAATAAGTATTTAATAAGTCATGGCTAAACTTCATAATTATCAGATATTATTCCCATAGCAAAAGTATTAAATTGAAATACATACAGGAACAGTTAGTTCCTCATTTGTTCCTCATCAGTGCCTTAGTCATTATTAATTAATAAATTAATGATTAGTTACTGTATGACATTTCATTGGGAGTTACTCAAGAACTGACCTTTAACTAATGATTAGTTCCTCATTCGTTCCCCATTAGTTCCTCAGTAACTACACATTTTTTGTGTACTTTAATATGGTTAGTTCCTCATTCGTTCCTCATTAATATCGTATGAAGTAATGATTAGCTACTGTATGACATTTGATTGGGAGTTCCTCAAAAACTGACCATTAATTAATGATTTGTTCCTCAGTAACGCTCCTTTTTTGTGTACCTTGTTGTGTGTGTTACCGAGTCTTTTACTGTAGTTTCACTGTCTTGTTTAACTCATTCTTCTCTGCCTCAGTTTCAAAATAAAACTCCTCTGACAACATTTCTGTCGACAGAATGGCATCAGTTGTTGGCACGAGGCATTTTATTGTGAAACATTTGCAGGACTGTGTTGTTGACAGTGCAGAAGCGGCACAACTGGATAAATGAGTAGAATTTGTGCTTATAAACGTGGAAATACAACACTCATAGCAGCAGGCCGCCCTGCAAAAGCATTGCAGCCAAGACTCTGTCAATGTGAAGGCTCATTTTTATTTGTAACTCTACTTTTTATTCGATTTGTATTTTTTGTACAGTATATTGATCTTTTATCTATTTATGTTATTCTATGTGACTTACCCTTTACCTTTTACCCTGTACTGCTGCAAAATTTGAATTTCCCCTCTGGGGATCCACAAAGGATTATTTTATCCTATCTTATTAGCATGAAACACGCAGCAGTTCGGCAAGGTTGTTGTTACGCTTTGCTTCTGCTGTTGTTGCAGGTTCTGCTTATCACAAAAAATGACGAGGCGAGACTTCTGATTGAAAGCGAACGTCCTTTAGTGAATTAAAAGAGGGAAAACATACATAGTGTGCTAACTAAACGAGAGGTACAGCACGGCAGCCAACAACAACAACTGACGTCATCACCTCGCGCAGGTCCTTTTTTTCTACACTGAACATATTAACTGCTGTTATGAATATTAATGTTAACTTATATTTCAACTTCTTAATTCTTACAAACAATATGTCCCTTCAAATAAATTCTCAACATCCTCCCCCCCGATAAACTACAGTTTATCTAAAGCTCCAAAGGATACAACAGCTGGATGGGTCTCCATGAGAACAGTCCCTGAACTAGTGCGAACTGCACATGATCTCACAAAGGCCATCACGACCTGGAAACAGTTCCCTCGATTCTTCCCAGTCTCCAGCTCTGCCTTGGTGTGTTATCCTCTCTCGATGAGCATAACATCCCCCACCTTCAGCAGAGAAGGCTGTGGGGTTATGTCGCAGCGATAATGCTGACTTCAAATCCAGCAAATATGCTCTCCGCCATCTGTTCCAGAAGTTGGTCATAAGTCTCTGTCTGTATCGCCACCTACGTGTCATCTCCTCCTTGTTTGCTGTTGGATGGTTAGTGTCAGCCGGAAATGGCTTAGGGGGCAGGCATGTCAGCCTCTGACCCACCAAGAAGTGAGCAGGTGTCAGTGGCTGTGGCTCATCCACATCATTGTGCACATAAGTGAGCGGCCTCGAGTTTATTATGGCTTCAGCTTCAGTTAGAATGGTGCACATTTCTTCAAAGTTGAGTTTAGCTCTGCCAAGCACTTTTCTGAGAATAATTTTGACAGACCTTACCAGCCTTTCCCAGAATCTGCCCCCACCAGGCTGCTCTTTCAGCGATGAACCGCCAGGAGATGCCCTTCTCTGAGAAGAACTCTCGTAGCTGTGGATCTTTGATGCCTTTCCAGAGCTCCTTCAAATCTTGATCAGCTTTCTTGAAGGTCTTGGCGTTATCTGAGTAAATCACCTTGCATAATCCTCTTCTTGAGATGAATCTTTTCAGAGCTAGCAGGAAGTTCTGTGGACAGATCTGAGACCAGCTCTAAATGCACTGCTCTGGTTTACAGCACAAGTGAACAGCTATGTATGATTTTGTCATGGAGCTCTGTGTTTTCACGTGAGAGCTGCCCCTGCAAAATCAACACCTGTGATCTCAAATGGGGCGACTCTGTTATTCTGTCCTTGGCAGTGGTGCAGTAGTCTGTTGTCCAGCCCTTGCTTTGAATTTTTACAGTACACATCTTGGACACAACCTTCTTGACTACCTGTCGTGCCCTCAAAATCCAATATTTCTCTCTAGTTTGCACTAAAAGTGTCTCGTACACCTGCGTGTGCATTATCTTCTCTCATGCTGATACTGCACCAACATTTCTGTATATCTGTGGTCGTTGGGCAAAATCCATGGGTGCTTTTCTGTAAGAAAGGTCAGAATGCTGGAGCCTTCCTCCCACTGAGCAGCTCATCTTCATCCAGAAATGGTTTAGCTCTCGGATTCTGGAGTCAGTGTTGGGGCATTTTCCGCCTTCAGCAGATCAATTTCTGAGCTGAAACACTGGATCTGAGTCACCTTTATCCAATGTTTTCCTGCTTCATTCAGCTCTTCTGCTGTCAGTTCACCACTCAATTTTGTGCTTGAGCGGGTGTTGGTGACAAACCTCTTCATCCAGGCTGTCACTCGAGCACTGTCTTTTGGTTTACTGTACTTCTCCAAACATAATACAGGTTTTTAAGAAGTCTGTGTCTTGATTAACCAGCTGTACAGCAATCTGGTATTTGGATCTGAGTTCAGATTTTACCTCATCTTCCTGAACATCATCCTGAGTGCTCTCGCCTGCTCAGGTGACATCAGAACACAAGGTCCATTCCACCACAATGTGCTCTGCTTCAGATCCTGCACCGTTAGGCCTCTGGTGGGAAGGTCAGCTGGGTTCATTTTCCCTTTGCAGTGAGACCATGACTGTGGGTCGGTTTGAGCCTGGATGTCTGTCACTCTGTTTGCTACAAACTGTTTCCACTTGTGAGCCGGACTGCATAATCAGTGTAGCACTATCATAGAGTCGGTCCATAGTCTGAGTTGTGTCTTGTCTAGCTGCAGCGCTTTCATGAGGGTGCTCCCCAGCCTGGCTGCTATTACAGCTCCCATCAGCTCCAGGCGTGGCAGTGTCATCCTTTTGAGTGGGGCCACTCTGGACTTGGACGCAACCAGACTTATGGTCACTTCTCCATCCTTTGTTTCTCCCTGCAGATAAGCAACTGCACAGTAAGCCCTTTCACTTGAGTCACAGAATACATGAAGTTTTACATCATGGCCATTCTGCTGCGTGTGTGTCTGTACCACCGTGGGATTGACAGCTGGTGCAGTTGAGGAGCTCTGAACACCACTGTTGCCATTTTTCTGTCAAATCAGGCGGCAGTTCCTCGCCCCACCTGAGCCCTCTCTCCACATCTCTTGGAATAAGCACTTTATTCTGATGGTGAAGGAGTCAGGAATCCTAGAGGGTCAAAATGCGAGCAGAGGACTGCAGAACGCCTGCTTTTGTGTTCTGCCTTCCTTCAGAATATCAAGCAGCCCCCTGAGGTCGAACACAAAATCATCGGTGACTGGTCTCCACACCAAGCCCAGAACCTTCAGCACTGACCCGCATGTTTCTGGCTGTACAGTGCAATCCATTGAGCTTTCTTGCCATTTTTCTTTGAGCTCAGGAGAGTTAGTCACCATTTACATAGCTGCATGCCTGCGGCAGACATAATGTTCTTGGCTGTTGTTGTCACTGCATGGGCCTCTGTCACTTCACTTGCACTTGAAATAAAGTCATCCACATAAAGTGAGGAGCTGATGTTTTCCACCACTTGTGGGTGTTCTAACTCATATTGTCTCGCGTTTCCTTATGGTGGCTGCAGTAGGAAGGGGCTTGAAGCTCCAAACACAACTCTTGTCATCCTGAGCATGCGCAGCTTCACCGTCCCTTCTCTTCTGCTGGTGGGCCTGTGAACCACAGAAATCTTACAACATCCCGGTCTCTTTCTGAGAGTGAGATCTGCAGAAAGAGCTTTCTTGATGTCTGCCATGTATGCAATTTCATGCAGTCTAAACTTGATCAAAACACTCATCAGATCTGGATTCAGATTAGGACCTGTTAAGAGACAGTCATTTAGTGAGGGACTTCCATCTTTGTGGGATGAAGCATCAAACACAACCCCGTAGTTTTGTTGTCACCTTATCCTCCCTTAGTACAGCGTGATGAGGTAAGTAGTATGTCTCATTGCTTGGTTGTAAGGTGTGCTCCTTGGCACATCCTCAGCCATTCCTTGGTTTAAGTAGTCCTCCACAACTTCATTGTATCTGCTGTAGAGTGTGGCATCCTTTCTTAGTCTCCCTTTCAAATTCTCCAGCCTCCTTTTTTGCAATGCGGTAATTGTCTTGGAGTGGAGGGTGGTTTTGTCGCCATGGCAGCTCCACTTAGTAACGCCCATCTTTGAAGATGGTGGTTTCCTCGAACCGCTGCAATGCTTCCACATCCTCTGGGCTCTCAGGCTTCTCACTTGTGATGCCCAGAGATTCAAGCTCCCAGAATGCATGCAGCTGTTTGTCAATCTGTGCATCCTCACTGAGCTGAATTTGCATACATGTTGTCTCTGTCATGCTGGACACTGCTACTGGGCCCTGTACTGCCCATCCGAAGGTGCTCTCCAGTGCCACCCAGGCTCTCTGTCACTCTTTCTACCCGGCCTGTTACTATCTGCCAGTAATGATCTGAGCCAATTAGCACAGAAAGCTCAGGTTTGTCATCTCCAGCGAAGTCTGCGAGTTGGAGACCTCTCCTTTTCATCTCTTTCTGTATATGTTCACCAGGGACCTTTCATCAATGCTGTACACACTTTAGGGGTCACAACTGCCTCTATTTCAATGCTCTGTCGTTTTATCCCAGATATTCTCCAAGCTGAGCTTCACTATGTTGCGCTTCACCGTTGTTGGAGCAGAGAGCCAAATGTGTGAAGGGTAATTGTCCCTTGTCTAATGACAGGTAGCTGGAGCGCCCTCACCACATTCTCATGCACAAAACTCCCTGGCTGCCTCCATCTAGCAAACAGCGGACCATCTTCCTGCTTGTGGGCCCTACAACCCAGGCCTTGGGCGGTTTGTAGCAGCACAGTGTTGTCACTATCAAGCTCACCCTTTTCTGCTTGGGGAATTACTGAGGAGATAACAGTGTCCATGTTGGCAGAAACAGCAGGGGGTGCTCACTTTTCTCACAAATGGCTGCATGATGCCTGCCTCCACATGTGGCACATGACATGCCCTTTTAACCTGCAGAACCTTGCGATGTGTTTGGGCCCCAGACACACATAGCACCTGCCAAGCCTCTTCAGCTTTTTCTTTACGTGCTGACACCTGGTGGTCCGGACAGTTCTCAGATTTGTGTTCAGCACTATCACAGAACAGGCAGTTTTGTGTCTTCTGGTTGGCAGTGTGTAGTGCAGCTGCGGATGTCATGCTTGGTTTTCTTTAGTTTTCGTGTCACTGGCTGAATATGAGTTGCTGCATGTTTTGTTAGCAGACTGGTTCCTCTCTGGTTATATGATCTCATCATTTGCAAAGCTCTTTCTCGGCTCTGAACCTCTTTCTGCAGGAACTTGAGCACATCGGGCACCCTCCACTCATCCTCATCTCCCCTCTGACGGCTGTAATCAAGAGCCATGTCCTCTGGCATCATCTGGAGCAGTATTGGGCATAACATACCTCCATAGGTGTCTGATACCACTCCCAGTGACTCTAGGCTTCTGATTTGAATTTCACAGTCATCATATAACTGCCTCAATGCACTGACATCCGATGATTTCTTCACAGGAGTGAGATTCAGCAGCTTTGACATGTGGGCATTTACAATGAGATCTTTCCTTCAAATCTGCCTTGCAGTATATCAACTGCAGCATCATAGTTACTGTCTGTCAGTGTGAGCCCTGCTACTGCCTTTGCAGCCGTTCCAGTGAGGTAAGTTTTCAGGTAGGTAAACTTCTCTCTTTGCAAAGGGCATCATTGCTATGAATAGCAGTCTCATATTGGCTCCAAAATTCCGCCATAAACTTACATCTCGTTGAATTTGTCGATCATCAGCTTCGGCAGTCTCACGATCGGGTTGTTGTGCTGAGAGCCGGCGGAGTTTGCGCTAGCATCACTTAGCCGAGCAGGCCGGGGATTGTCGTTACTCACAGTCTCGTGTGCTCTGATCACTTGGTGAGCTCGCGCCTTCCTACCGATGATGCGGTCTCTGTATTCCTCTGCGAGTTCAATCTCCGCCTCCACGTCCTCCAGCGAAGTGTGCTCCTCCACTGCGTGGTCAAGCTCGCGCAAGCTGTCCTCCTTCGCCGACAACACAGCCAGCATCTCTCGCACACGGCCAATGTCCGGGTCTTCCTTTAATAATTCAACATCGATCTGATTCAGCAGTTTCGTGGTGGAACTCCGTATTGTCCGACGCTTTCTTTTAACCTTTCAGCACGTTGTTCCCCACCGTCCAGTCGCTCCGTGTCTCTATCTTCGTCAGCCATAATCTCCTGCTTCCCGGGTTTCGGCACCAAAAAATGTTGCAGGTTCTGCTTATCACAAAAAATGACGAGGCGAGACTTCTGATTGAAAGCGAACGTCCTTTAGTGAATTAAAAGAGGGAAAACATACATAGTGTGCTAACTAAACGAGAGGTACAGCACGGCAGCCAACAACAACAACTGACGTCATCACCTCGCGCAGGTCCTTTTTTTTTCTACACACTGAACATATTAACTGCTGTTATGAATATTAATGTTAACTTATATTTCAACTTCTTAATTCTTACAAACAATATGTCCCTTCAAATAAATTCTCAACAGCTGTGCTATGTGAATCAGGCCTAAGAGTAGATGACAACTTTATTTCAGTCACCTCTGTGTGTGGCTCAAGAAGGGTGTGCTGATGGCTCAGGTAATACATAGATATCTCTGAAATTATGTTACAGAATACATATTCTTCCCACCCCTCAAAACTTCTCCCTTTTCTATTTGGCTCTTTGATGCGCACTCCATGACTATCAAACCAGACCATTTTTGGTAACCCTTTGAAATTTGGATTGTCAGAACTTATCTTGATCTGCATTCACACACATTTCGCAAGTTTTTAAACCTTTGAATCCTGGGAAAATTGGTTTGATTTCTTTCAGAAACATGGGGAAAATGCATTGAGCAACATGGCAACAAATGTTGCACAAATTGCAAGACATTTTTCAGATTTTGAAAATGATGTTTTTATAAGCTAGAGTAATATGTCAAGATAATTATATTTAGAATCATCACAATTGAATACTTAAAATTATTTAACAGAATCATTTTAATTTAAAGCACTTTTTTCAGGTAATTTCCTTGCTTTTTGTTGTTGTTTTTGTTTTTTTTTTAACTTCCCCATAGTTTTTGTTTTTATGTTTGTGGTAGGTTTTTCAAGTAATTTTCTTGTACTTTGTTTTACTAATTTTTTGCTTATTTCTGGGTCATTTCTTCTTGCCGTCTGTTCATGTTTATGAAGGAAATCAAGCCAATAACCCCTGGTTTAAAGGGTTAAGACACTTGAAATCTTCCTCAGGTGCCTCCAATTTCTCTTAATTTTCTTTGGGATGTTGCTGCACCTTGATTGGAGTCCACCTGTGGTAAATTCAATTGATTGGACATGATGTGGAAACTTCCACCACTTCTTTATAAAAGGTCTCACAGCAGACACTGCATATCAGAGCAAAAATCAAGCCATTAAGTAAAAAGGGAGGTGCATTGCAACATATTGTAAAACAAAGTTAAGGGATTTGAGCATTGTCTGAATACACTTTCTGTGTAACAAATGTGTTTAGGTGAGTTTTCTTGAATTTGAGGGATTTTAATCAGAAACGCCTCGGCCCAACACAGCTTGCTCCCTCTTGGTTTCCTATTAGATTCATCTGCTCTGTGGGTGAAGAGCCTGCAGCTGGAAAACAAGAGCTCTTGTTCATTAGGTTCACATCCAGGGGCAGTGATAGAGTCCCCACATAGTCCATTCAAATAAGCCTGCATTGTCGTAATTTTCACAGGGGCTTCTTGGTTCAGTTATTTTTCATTTTAGTTGGAAAAAGTTGCCATTAATACACATTCTCATGAGTTTTAATGAACTGCAATGTGCAACCTTTTCTTCAATATTTTAACTCCTCATTAGGAATGCAACTCCCATATTAATTCAAACTAACTGATGAGACAAAAATCTCACAAAGGTGGAATCGGAAGAACATGTTAGGGGCATTTTTCCATCAACCTGTGACTCATTTCAACACCAACCACTAGCATACATTTTAGGAACTTTGGCACAAATTGAACTGGAGGAGAAGCTCAATCTTTCTGGTTTGAGCCAAAACAATCCCTCTTTTTATCGTGCGGTAATACAACACATTTCCCACACAAGTCAATCCGGTGGCACACATAGCATACTGCAGTATTTGGGCCAGAAAAGGCAGCAGATGTTGCTTCCAGTAATTTTACAGCTCCAATGTACTCATGAAATGAACATGGGATTGATTTATTACTCACATTTTTATGAAGTATTACATGTGGGACCTGCTTTGTGACAAAAAGTTGAGGTACTAGACTAGACCTCAAGGAAACAGGTGGTTGATAAGCTCAGAGGAGGCCTTAGGCAGTCACTTAACCTCCTGAACCTTCATCAATCCACAGCAGATGACATTTCTTGATCACACTCTCTCACAACAGCCTAGTGAGTAATAAAAAACATCATGTAAACTCTAAAGCACACCTTTGGACTTCTGCTGGAACTCAATGTTGTCTTAGCCTATATGTAAATCTATGAAGAGATTGTTGGTACTATTCTTTAAACATCCTTCCTGCCTACAGTGTATCCGCTCACCAGCTGTTTTCTTCTTCAAGAGAAACCAGTCCACACCTCACTGGATCACTGGAAGAACAGAGACCCTGTTATGTATACATCCTTACAGCAGCAGTAGCAGAACTTAAAGTGACAAATGGAGCTTGGCCTCAAACACAAAATTGTATATGCATTTACTCAGTAATGTGCTGCCTAACAACCACCTGCATGTATTAGATATTTGATCATGTCGGTGGCATTGTGTGTAAGGGTTGTCCAAACGCCTTGAGGGAATTTCTTCAAATTTGATGAAATGTCCATGTGGACTAAGCAATGAATTGACTAGATGTTGGTGGTCATATGTCAAGCTCACTGTGACTCATTCTCAAAAGTGTGTCTCATTCTCGTGAACACGATATCTCAACAGCGCCTTGAATGTTTCTTTTTTTCTTTAAATTGGAACAAATATCCACTTGGACTCAAGGATGAACAGATTAAATTTTGGTGGTCAAAGGTCACCATGACGTTGCATCTGGCTCATTTTCAGGAATAAAACATCTTAATATCACCTCGAGGGGCATTTCCTCAATTTTGGCAATTTGGTCAAAAGACAAGGTCATAAAAATGTATATTATTTTAACCGGTTTTCGGGTACATTTCTTGTCATTTTTAGAAATGTCTTGCAAATTTTGGGTTCATTTCTTTTTTGCCTTCTTCCCATTGTTTTTGAAAGAAATCAAGGCATTTTTTCAGGTTTCAAAGGGTTAAAGGGTTAACAAATAGTTTTATAAGTACATGAGGAAATATGTGCACACTGCAGGTCACTGTGAAATCATGTTTGGGTTTTCTGCTCTGCAGCTGTCACAGATGACAGAGAGAGGAGCCAGATGCGTTAACTCCAGTGATTGTTTCTGTGTGCGATTATAGAATAGCACGTGGCATTAAGCCTGTGCAGAAGCCTCTGTCTAAACAATGTCACAGTGATGCAAATATTTGGATTATCCCCTGCTGAAAGTGGGAAAGATGTTTATTTAGATATGAACAAACAGGGTCATGGCAATTATGAGAGCAGTGCGCCTCAGGAGAAGATAAATAGGCCCTCGACTGGTTGTAAACAGCATGCAAACTCTCACTAAACGGAAGTTAGTTATTTAAGGGCAATAAATATTTTATGAAAGAGCACTACATCTTTTTTTCTATTTTATAGAGAGAAGGCTAACAAGGATATGCAAGAGGCCCAAATGACAAATGACAAATTCTCTTATATTTTATGTTGTGAGAAAAAATAAGTTCTTAACCATCTAAATCATCTCTTACCCAAGTGTGCTGAAAGATCAAGGTGTTGTGCAAATACTGCAGTGCATGCCAAATGGTTCCACCAAAACAGGCTGCAAGAAGAAGAACTTTGGTGGTAGTAAAATGGGATTGCTGATAAACAAAGTCTCTCTTGAATCTTTTATATTAACATCATATTTGTTCAGAAAACCAACAACAAATGTCAGTGCAGGTGTTTTAGAAATTGTTTTTAATGAGAAAACCATTGCTGTTGTGTATATTTTCATTGAGAGAGAAAGAGAGACATCCCTCTGTTACTTAACTTACCTGGTCTGTCAATGTGAACACAGCAGAATTTCTAAGGCAATAAGTGAGAGAAAGGTTTGAGTAAAGATGTCGCTGGTACTGTAGATAATTGAATGTGGTTCCTCGGCCATTAGGGGGTAAATTGGCTTTGTGTTTTCCCTTCTGTTCCTATTTGATAGAAAGGTGCAGAGTACAGCAGAGTCATTTTCTCGCCATGGCCATTCCAGTAATGGAAAGTGTGCTAGGAAAACTGAAAAAAGAAGGATGACAAAAAAGTAAATGTTTAATAACCGAGGGGATGTTGTATAAAAATGATCAGGTATTAGGATGTAAGCAATGATATTAAATATTTCTGAGTAATGCACAGCAGGTCCATTTGACTAAATGACTGGCAACACTGAAATTATATTATTTGGCAACGAAAATGAGTCTGGAAACCATGTGACAGAATGACAAAAGATGGAGTTACAGACAAAACAAAAAAGTTTCTTCTTGTAAACAACATCAGTCATTTGCAAAATAATTTAATGTGGCTGTAGAGGTAGAAAAAAAGTAAAATATACTTTTGGACTCAGCTTCCTGCCAATGCTATTTTTCTGTGGCAAAAAACTTTTTTTAAGACCATTACCGACAGAGTTCTTGGGAGTGTGTGTGTGTACTTACACTTACGCTACGTAAATTTTATTCTTGCTACAACATTTTTGGAAAGTAAGATAATTTTAGCCAGTCCTTTGTGCTTCTTTTTTGAGGTTTAAGATTGGTTTTAGGGTTCAAGTTAGGGTTAGGCATTCAATTGTCATGGTTAATTAAGATGCAGGAGAGGGACTAGGAAATGTTTTATGTCAGTAAGGGCCCTCACAAAGATGGAAGTACATGAGTGTGTGTGTGTGTGTGTTTTAAAAATATTGGTTACTTTGTCTCATTTGTGGAAACACATATAAATGGCACTGTGCTGCCAACAAATTAGTTCTTTGTCTCTAAAATAAGGAACACAATGAGGAATTGACTCCACTCATTTGAATGTAATTAGGAAATTGGCACACTTTCTCAGGGGGACAACAATACTCTCATCTGCACTATCATTACTGCCAGCATGTTGCTGGAACACATTTGCAAGTGCTTTTCTGTGTAGTTGTTTCCCAATAGAAAGTCAATACAATTCTGTCAATACAACTGTCTTTTTCTGCAAGCGACATAGGCTATAAATGATAATGTTCAACATCGTATCACCTTACACCATCCTGGGGCGTTTTTGGCTCAGGAATTGAAGCCATTCATCTTGTAATCGGAGGGTTGGCAGGTGGAACCCCGTCTCCTCCAGTCTGCATGTCTAAATATCCTTGGGCAGGATCCTGGACACCAAATTGCTCCTGATGGTTGTTCTACAACTGAGCAGCAGGTGGCACATTGTACGATAGTCTTGGCTCACCAGTGTATGAATGTGTGTGTGTGAATAGGTGAATGTGACAAGTAGTGTGAAGCACTTTGAGTTCTTACGTTTATTTTAGTATTTATGGTAAATTTTGTAGGCACGTTCTTTTCATATGCAGCACTTAAAATACCTTTTGAATATTTTTTTCTTAAATTGTCCATCCCTGTACGGGACTGCCTCATTAACTCATCATAAAACACACATCATTCAAATTCAGCAGAAACAAAATAAAACTCACCCAAACCATATTGGTTACTCTCTAGTTAGAAACTCCACTGTTCCAACAATCACCAGCTCAAATTTGGTCAAAATAAATCTTTAATTAACCAAATTAGATGTAAAAAAAAAAAAAAAGCTCTCTCTCTCTCTCTCTGCCTGCTGGCCACCGGCTGTTTACAGTCCTGTAACTTCTCCCTCTAACACTAGGCAATACGGTCTCTTTCAGCTCAGCTGCCTGTTCCACCAGTAAATACTGGAGAATGAGTTCTGGTGGTTCATGCTGTGGACTACAAACAGTGAGCCTCTGTATTTATGATAGCACTGAAAATCATACCTTTGGGATTTCTAAATACTCTGGTATACTGTGATACTGTCCAAGCATACATCGCAACAAGATCTGTGTCCTCCTAAATAACGAGGGCAAAGACAAAGGTTGGACGTTATGGAGGGAGAAGTGAATCTGGACTGAGGTGGGCAAAGTCGGGATCCCAGACCTGATAGTGGTTACAGTACAAAGGCATTGGTCCATCAAAAAGCCATAGTATTTGATTTCTTGGGGTCCACAACCAGAGAAGCAGAAAGAGGTAAATTGACAATTACCATTGAATGGCTGATATAATAAATCAACTTAACCTGAGTGTGACCATAGTGTTTGTCAATGGTCTGCCTGTTGGAGTGCAAGGCAAATGGCACAGAAGGAATAGCAAAGTTTCAGAGATGATTGGTGATAACAAAGACCAAATCAGGAGATTTTTGTAATGCCCACTGAATTATTATAGGCCCTATGGCGTTCTGATGGACTCTTATTAATCTGCTCCTGTGGAGCTTCAATGTAAATAGGTGCAAGTCACCCTGTGCACAGATTAATATCCATTGTATGTTCCTGTGTCATATTGTTTGTGCTTTATGTGTTTTTTTGCTGTTTTTACATTTACTGCAATACAAATTTCCCTCTGAGACAGATAGCAGGTAGAAGGTTGATTTATTTGTCATTTTGTAAACAAAGTTTAAAGAATGAAATTACACTTGTCCTTGATCTAATTGAAATAATTCAACTGTATTGACTTGAATTGAATCTCCACTCTGCTAAACATAAGAACCATGTTGCAATCCACCAATCTCTAAAAATGTTCAGAAACCTTGCTGGGGGCTGAAGTGAGAGAAACTGGTACTAATAATTTCATACGATCCATTCTATGAGAACACGTAGCATCTGCATTTTACAAGTTGGGCATTAGATCATGTGCCTGATGGATTCAACATTTATTTTACTTTCATTCGTACGTTTACCAAAATCACTATGATAGTTACATTCACATTAAATAGACGGCACATCTATCATGTTGGGTGTACGAGTTTTTCTGGGAAAGGCCAGCTCTATGGCCTGCTCCCATGCCTCAACAAGAACTCACAAACCAATCAAGACAAACTGGAGCTGGTGGCTAAATATTAACACTGCGTTTCCCAAATGGACAGCTCACAGGCATGGAAGCAACACCAACAAAACATCCAACATCTCCCATTAGAATTGCCGAACTGATAGAAGGTGATAGCTGAGCTGGGACAGCATCCAAAAGGTGTGAATCATAGTGATCAAAACACACTGTATGAGGGGCCGGCAGTGCTTTCGCCTTGTACTGCTTTTGTTTGTGTGTGTGTATAGTCTTGTCTCTGCTTGTCCCTTTTCTCACTCTATATGATATATATATAGCATACAAGGTACCAATTGAGATGTCAGCTAATAAAAACAAGGCAAAGAAAATAAACAAGCACACAAACTTGTCTCTCCTCTGACAAACTAACAGGCTGAAACTGTTATACAAGACACTTAACAGTGATTGAAAAATCAGTAGGGCATGAAGGCTAAGGTAAGAGATTGTTGCAAACATTTAGAGGTGGGTTTGCCTTCATCTCCAATAATTGTTAAGTCTTGTGCTGCACCATTAAGTGACATCTTATCAAAATAGCTACGTTGGCTGGCATGCTGTGACCCATTGTGTGCATCATTATTTATTCAAGACGTGTATATGTACGTCTTTGTTTGAATAGTGCATACCGGTGTTGTGTCCAGGTCATCCAGTTTGTGAAAGTGGTGATGCTATGGAAACAAAACAGAACCATTTAATTGCTTCCATTGTGTCAATTTGTGGAACACGTTGCTGCTTTTATTATTGAATTAATAGAGGGTCTGTTTACATTTCCCATTCCTTGCATTAATGGATATTCCAGGTGAACATTTGGGCTGGAAGGCAGACAATGTAAGCTGCTCAACGTGCAAGTTAGATAGAAAAGCATTATTCCTTTTGTTTATTGCTGTAGCTCCATCACACCCCCGTTCACCAGTCGAATCACGTCTCCGCTTGCAGGCTCTCAGGATTTACACCCACACATTAAAAATGTGAGGGGAGCATATTATAGCTTCTGCTGTGAAGATAAGACATTGTAAAACACATTTTGCGTCAGGGCATGATCACATCAGCTGTTTGATACAAAGATTGCTGTTAGTAAGGTAGTGAGCTCAGCCATTGTACTGTCATGGCAGACAATATTGTTATTGTTCATTGTTATGCAATGTGTTGTCTAAAGAATTACTCATTATATATTACTGCACTGACCCTTTGCACTGGGGGTGTTCAACTCATTTTAGTTCATGGGCCATATACCCTCAAAAGTGGGCCGGACTGGTAACTCCATAATTACCGACACGCCTCCAAGTTGTACTCTTTCTTTCACTGATATAATGATAATATTATGGCATAAAAAGTACACCCTTTTAAGAGCAATAAGCTTTTGATTCTCTAGAAAATTCAGACATTGGAACTGCAATATGAAAGATATATACATTTTTTCTAAGTACCACAAGAATGTATGTATAAAAATTTAAGTACCTTTATAGAGTTGTCCAGGGATTACGTTTTTCTGTAGGCCACCTCAGAAGTTGGCTTCACCCTGGTTCCCTACTCAAAAAGCCTATGGGATTTTTTCATTGGATTTTGGATAATTGAAGAAAATAAGCTTTGTTGCAAACAAACGTTTATGATACTTATGGTTTGTACAAGATAATCTTCACAAATTAAAGCTACTTTTTGCATTTTTGAAGCCTAAATGCAATCGCCAGAAGTAAAAAACTAATGTTAAACTATAAACAAACTACACCACGGTCGCATGATTTAATGTCACCACCACATTAAGGCTTTAAAGTTGTGTTGAGCATGGCTTAGCTTGCTTATGCTCTGTAGTCTCTTTTAGCCACTTGTTAGCAACCGCCTTCTTTGAGACACAAAAGTCCATGAGTGGAGTGTTTGAATTTCTCATCAGCTTGTGTTAACCACAGACCTTATTTTAGGCCTCTAACCAAAAATTAATTTAAAAAACCCACTGACTTCAAGACAAGGAAATTTGAGGTGCTAATGAGTGTCCATGTTGCAGGACTCATTACTGGATTTCACTGTAAGAATAGCCCAAATTTACATTTTGTGATACCTAATACAAAATTTGACCACCTTTATCAAACCAACTCCAGAGGTGGTCAGAACTGCATTGTGACCACATAGAACACAAATGTTAATGCTAAAATCCACAAACAATAAGTATGTAGGCAGAAATGCAAAAACATGTGCAACTGCTTCAAACCAGTGAGGTGACATCCAGTTACCAAGTTACTAGCAAGACAGCTTATGGATAATCAAGAATCTCGTGGACGGAGTCAAGACAAAACCAAGTGCCTGCTTTCAGTTTGGTCTGAAATACTGTATACAAGCTCCATGATTGAGCCAGATGAGATTTAAGAGCCTGCCTTGTTGATGTCCTTGATTTTGAGGGACTGCAGGAGTGTATGCCCAGGAATTTCAATTTCAACAGATCATCCTGTTGATTGAAATGGGAACATGATTCCTCCTTGTCTTTCTGCAGTCAACAATGATTTCTTTGTCTTATTGACATTAAGAGAAAGATTGTCATTATGAGATCCTCCACTTTGCTCTTATTGGCCTTATCATCACAGGAGCTTATCATTCCAATAACTGTGGTATTTATGATAATGTCATATATGGCAACACAATAGGCTGTGCGGGGGGGGGATTGTGCGATTGTATTTATAGTAGAGCTTTTAATCAGTTACCATTTTTGTATAAGTGTTCTTTTTCAAGGTGGATTATATCATTATGCAAAGCAAGTGAGATAGCATTATCTCCAGATCTACTGGAACAGAACTGTGAATGGGTCATGAGTAGCCCGAATGTTACATGTAATATAGGACGTTACCAGTCTTTCCAGGCACTTCTTTATAACAGAAGTTAAAGCCATAGGACAAAAGACATTCAAGTCTAGCGGCAAGTGTTTAAAATGCAATCTATTCAAGTTCTTTCAAGAGTCTCTACTTTAGTTAATCCTGAGGAAACACGGTAAAGAGTGAAGAAGTGTATACTTGGCAGCTTAAGCCAATGTTTTTTTCATGTTTCAAATACCAGTGGGCATGTGATAATAGCTTGATAATTTTCACATTTTCAGTGGTTATTTTAGCCCTGCACCCTAGAGACAACAATGATCCACCACTTTGATCTGGACTGAAACATTTCAAACTATTTGATGAAATGGAATTTTTTGCAACTATTCATGTTACCCAGAGGGCCTAACCTAACGAGGTATAAGGTAGATATATTTGTCATTTTTCTTAAACGTAGTTAAAGAAGAAATTATATTTTAGATTTCATTCATTTGGATGCTATCATAGGCTGTATAAATAATAAATAATGAACATAGGTATCGTGATGTCACCCATTGGTTTGTGGACTACTGCTTTGGAGCCTCGAGTTTGGCATATCGGCAGTGATCATGTTGGTTTTTTGGAGCCAGGAGAGACCATTTTTGGATGAGAGAGTGGCACTGTGGAGTAGCAAGCATTTATCCTACCAGTGGTTTCTGATCTGACTCAAAGAAGAGGAGTTGCACCCATAAATATGTTTAACCTTAGGCCTTAATGAAATGTAAATGAGTGAGTTATAAAGAAAAAAAAATTGACCAGACAGGGTCCTGTT
>NC_142184.1:31345500-31390500 GCF_026936395.1 Plectropomus leopardus | reverse complement strand
TCCACTTACCTAATTGCACATTGAGATACAATCACATGGTTGGCAGAATTGAGATAACAAGAGCACTAACACCAGGTATAAAGGCAAAAGTCTGTGATTAGATTGTCATCATTCAGATAGCATATCTATGCAGATTGCATGTTAATACCAAATCCCAAAGGTGTATTAGACCCCATTTACACCTGGTATTAACATGCAATCTGAATTTGGGCTGTTATTTAAAATGGAAAAACAAATGTTAATGCAAGATGTGAATGCAGAATGCATTGTGATTGTTATTTGATCAGATCAGCATGACCACATCTGGATATGGCTTACTAGCTTAAGCAAGCTCTGCAAAATGTACAAGCAGTAGCACTGATGAAAACACAACACCCGAGTGAACATGCTAATTTAAGTCCCTTAACCAACCTGTTTTCTGGCCTCTCTGTGATTTCAAACCTAACACACCAAGAAACAAAAACAAGAAAACCAAACCCACACACAGAGAGGCACACTTGTCTGCTCAGAGCCATGTACGCAGCTATTTGCAATAAGAAATAAGTCCATAGCCTATAAATGGGTTGACCCTTATTTAAACCTGCATACACAAGCTTATTTTGGTGGAAAAGGGGCAGTAGTGTCGCTGCTGCTTCAATGTTGCCAATTTAAATGATACATCAGTTGGTCAGCCCCCCCCACCTCTATTAAGGTGCAATACTGGAGTGCCGTTCAGTGGCTTCTCTTGGGCCTCTATCCTCACAATCCAGCATGTCGCAACTTATGAGACCCCAAACCCATGTATGCATCAAGTTCATTCATTATTTAGCCACCAGGTTCAGGTCTTGATCTCCATAGTGTCTTAAAGCACATCTGATTCCAGCTGGTAAAAATTACCCAAAAAACTACTGTTCACCCCAGTTTTCTGGTGGTAAAAACTACAAGAAAATGGGTAGCAGGCTCAAAATGCCATTGCATAATTTTGTCTCTGTAAAAACCATCTACAGGTGCCGTGATTGAAGCTGCAGAGCTGCTTTACAACTCTTTCATTTTAATGGACGCTATCAAATGTGCATGCAATCTCCAGATGTGTAGATTCACACATGTGATCACACTGCAGATCCTGAGTTACACACACGCACTCAGTTTGTGCACACACTTGAATGTGCATTTTCCAAGTAGGGGATTTTTGGCTGTTTGACACTTTGATTTGTAAATCTCCCCAATCAGACAGCTGTTATATGTCCTTAAAAGGTAATTAGTGACCTTTTGGTGATATTAATTTACTATTGATGCACAGATGATATAAAACATGAGTTAATTTCGTGCACTTTTGTAAATGTAGATTTTTTTCAGAGCAGAGGACTGGGGTAGCACTTTGTGGGCTCATTCAGTAATTTCCGACACTGCTTTATAACTCTGTGGCTGTTATAAACAGCTTTTAATGTGCTGAACAGAATGAACTGTCTACGCTGCCTCCATGAATCTTGTTTACATCACTGGCAGCATCGTGTACACACTGATGTTTGGAAGAAACCAGGGTTTATTTACATTCAAGTTAGGTCGTAACAACAAGCTGTTAAACACACTGAAATATGACTGTTTATGTCGACTGTGCGCTCACTAATGATGTGCTGTTGTTAGGGGCTGCTTCGTATTGCTTTTGTCTGATTGGTTATCAGTTCATCAAACTGTTACACAACTGGTATCGGTGGTTTGCATTTAGCAGATTTGTGAATTTCAGCCATGTTTCCTGAAGACAGCTCTTTTGTCGTTTTGTCATCATGAGATAAATCTTGGATACGCCTCATTGGAGGTGTACGAAAGGGTGTGAGGCAGCTTTGTTGCCATAGTTACCGTGTGTGTGTGTTTGTGTGTGTGTGTGTTTCCTTTGTGGTTCACTTGCAGTGGAGAAAAATACATGACCCGTGTTGGGAGGCTGCTGCTCGAGAGGCCAGAACCACACCACTTAACCTCTGCATCACACACACACACACACACACACACACATATATGTACACACACAGACTCCTCAACACATCCATTCACTTTTAAATCCCCCAACATATGGATGCTATAAATTCAAACTGACCTATAAATTCTTGAGCAACACACTTTTTCAGTAGAATTGTTCAGACTCCTCTGGGTTTGATGGCAGTTTTTATAAGACGTTAAAACCATAATTTTTCCCTAAAGGACAGCTGGCATGTTAAATCGACCGTGATATTGACGAGCCGTATACTCTGACACTGGGGTTCACGCAGCTCTGTTACATTTTTGAGAAGAAGTGAGAGGTGTGGAGTGAGATTTTGAGTATTGTATTGTATATATCAATTTGAGTATTGAGTATTAAGATCCCATATTTTAACAAAATCTGAATTCCTTATCTTTTTAATTATTATTTTGAATATGATATAATAGAAGAGAGGATTAAGTTCATGTAACAGAAAAAGAATTATTAGATTCTGAGAATAAATTCATAATATTACATGAATAAAGTAGCAATCTTAAGAAAAAAAAAGTTGTGATATTACGAGAAAAAACGTGTAAATTTACAGATGATTGTCACTTTGTCAGGGGACTTCCATGTCTATATACTACACACAAAGTATCTTCTTCATCATCTTCTGCTGATGTTCCTGGAGGCTACAGTCAGCCGCTCAGGTTAAGTTAGGTGGTTAGGAGAAAGTAAGCTTTTAAAATTTAGATTTTATAAATGATAATATTCTTGACATTCTGTTCTTTTATAATAACAACAACAACAATGAACTGTGCAGATGTTAAGCCAAAAGCTCAGCTGAAGTGCTTCCTAGGACTCCATTAAAACATATTAATACTATGACATAAAGTGTATTTTTTTAAAAAATGGATGGAAACTCAAAACAATTCACCAAGCCAAAATTAAAAAAAAATAAAGGTTTTTAAAGATTTTTTAAGGCCCTGCTTCCTAAATTGTGCAATCTTTCAGCAACTGCTAATAAAACAAGAAGACAAAACAATGTGTGTAGCTGCACACATCGGGTTAGGAAGTGAATGAGTGAGTGCTGGGAAGCCGGGGAGTATTGCATGTCATCTAACACTAACATTCTTTAAGTAGGTCAAGTGGAGAAGTGATTCCCAGCCTTTTCCATAAACCTACTGATGTAATGCTGACCTACAAAACAGCAGCAGCTGTTGGGATCAGGGGTCTGGACCCCACCTTATCCCTTCCTCCTGCTGCTCCTCCTCCTGCTCCTCCTTTTTGTTCTGCTCTTTTCAGTTCCTCTTCTTTCCTTCTGCTTCATTTATACTCTGAAATTCACTCACATCGTTACATCATTGTTTGTCAGTACTATCAACATAGTATTTCCTTAATCCTAACTTTAACCAGATAGTTTAAATTGGCTAATCTTAACCCTAACATAACAGCAGCTAAACTTTTGCCTGAAAGTAAACATGGATTTTTTTTAGCTCAGATATTTCACTCATACAGTGTGTGTTATTGGACTTGGACCAAAGTTTTTACCTTTAACAGTGTTTGGAAAATCTTGATCTCTAACTTCACATAACTGGACCACACTGTTTTAATCTGGGTTTCATTCAGGAAGATTAACCAAAATTGTTGCCCCAGAATTTGTAAGACTGTCCCTTGAAAGTCGATGATTCAAAATTTTTTTTGTTAGTCTGTGCTGTGCAGCGTGCTTCTGGGGGCAATTTGGTCCCCAGATTTTGCTACGGAATGAATGCTCTTGACTTTATAATACTCTTTGATACAAGTTGGAGCTGATGCAATGCAGCATCTCTAAGAGGAAGAGAGACCCTGCGCTGTAGACTCTGAGAAACCATTATCTTCTTTCTCCTGCTTAGAAGTGGAGAATTTACAGCTCACAGCAACTTAACAAGACACAGTCTCTGGCTCTTATTTGATATCTCATGTTGGCAAAAAATATTGTTGCGCACTTACGACCCGTCATTTGCAACTTTAAAACTTTATGTGGTAATAACCCCCGTTTTGTCAATTATTCATGTTGAACAGTCAAATCTGATTTAAACTGCAAAATTCTGAGTCCTGTACAGCTCTAAAAAATTGCACATTTGCACACTATGTTTTATTTGTTGGCTAAGTTGTTTGTGTTCATTTCTAATTAGCTCATGTTTTTGTTGGTAATAACTACAAATATATAAGGGCCCTAGCTTACCTAAGGTGCTGGATGTGCGAGGCACTGGTTTTATTGCAGTAACTTTAGAGGAGGCTACATTCCTTCATTTCATTGACAGACTGAGTCACAGGTGTTCAGTTGAAATTTCCTCATTGACTCTTCCCCTTGTGACTTTCCTTCGGGGGAAATCGCCCACCACCATCATAAGTGTCGTTCCAACAAGATTAACTCTTGGTGGGCTGAACAAGCAAGTCAGCAATGATGATCACTCCAGAGGTGTATATCACCCACAGTGCACTGTAGTTATGCATTTGATGCAAGAAAATACATAGGTAGCAAGTACATAAAACTCAAGCTACTTACAGCTGAAGAAAGAGAAGATTAAACTTTCCCACTTCTCTCTAAGTGGCCTTCTTGCAACGTAAGCTTTTACGTAATACGGATGGCTGAGGGAAAGTGAATGAGGGGAAGTGGAACCACAAATAAAACACAACGATTACTAAAGGTTGTTGGGAAGGGAAGACCTGCAGATAAGACAAATTTATCAGGCTCTGTCAACTAACCATAATTTTATCTATGGTAGGTACAGTTGCCAGTTTCAGTTTCATAAGTTCTTTTTTATTTACATATATACACAAATATATGTCATAAACAAAAATATCAATGCAACACTTTGGTTTTGCTCCCATTTCTCAAGTTAAAATGAAAGATCCATGACTTTTGATGCACACAATAATAGGATATAATTCTAATTCTTTCAGATTTTGGTTGCAAATTTGTTAAAATCCAAGCACTTTATCTTTTCCAATATAATCCATCCAATTGATAAGAAAACAGCATGATTGCTTTGTAACTGTGTTATACTGCGCCAAAGACATTTTTGAGTTCTCCCTACTTCTAGCCATGGTTGGGCTGTTTCCATAGAGGTGCAGGAGTTATGGGGTGAGGGTTTGGGATTTAGTGGTTAGAGAAATAGATGTAAGTCTATGTAAGTAAAAGTGTGTGTGTGTGTGTGTGTGTGTGTGTGTGTGTGTGTGTGTGTGTGTGCGCGTGCGCGCACATGCAAGACTAAACCTACGCCCTTGTCACTGATATTTTCAGATTTTCTGCTCATCTTCTTTTATTCATCAGATAAAAATGTGTATTTGAGGCTTCAGATGCTTTCAATTAATAAAATTAGACATTTCTGTCAAAATCTGGGCCCTGAATTTGTCCTCAACTTTAACCAGCAGTGTGCCAAATTAGATCTGATCTTCTTCCCAGAAAATTTCATCAACATGAGTTTCACCCCAAAGTCTTCTCCAGGAATGACAACGTGACTGACTGGCCGATAGATAGTCATCAGTGGGCGTTTTCACCAATAACTTCACATGCATGTGAACATACCCAGATAGATATATATATCTAGATAGATAGATAGATAGATAGACAGACAGACAGACAGATAGATAGATAGATACTTTATTCATCCCTGAAAGGGAAATTTGCAGCAGCTCAAATTACAAGAAGACGGCAACTTGTAACCATCAGACAATATATACTATATAAGTTAAAATACAGATCCTATAAATAAAATATAATGTAAAGATATAAATAAGGTGAATGGATGAGTGTGTAATGAAATGAGCGCTGTTGTAGATATAATCAATAGAAGAATATTAACAGAAGCAGTGTCATATGTTATTAAACAGTCCAGAATATTGCAGTCTACATTACACTGTTCAAAAAGAAAGCTTATTGCACAGATTTGCGTGGAGCAAAGCGGGGTAGTCTTTATAGCAGGAGGGTAGAGTAACTTTTGTTACTATATCTGATTTAATCAACTGGAATCTCATCGTATGAACAAGAACTACAGCTCACCTGTGACTTAAATGATTAGACATACTATACTATACATACTATGAAAAATATTTGAAAACATGTTGTTAACACCCACTTAAGGTAATTTAATGATAAATCTTCATTAATGGGAGTAAAAGACTATAAATTTATGTTATTAGATCATTATGGTGTGGCGGGACTTCCGTTAATGACAAGCCAGTCCAATTTATATGAATTGTTCCGAACGCTCGGGCCTCTGTCTTGAGTTTCTTCTCCTGACAGCGGGACTGATTAGTGAGGCTGAGCAGACAAGGCTGGTAACCAAAACAGAGGAGGGGAGGTGGAAACACACAGCACAGCACACTCACTCACTAATCACTGTGTACAAGCATCACACCCACATCTGGAGACATCTTTCCATGTGTTGGAGACATGGCGAGTGTGAACAGGAGTTTAGTCAGAGAGAGTGACAGAAAAAGGTGTGTGACAGTCTGTCTTTGTGTGTTTAGGACGGAGATTTATGTGTCTGTGGTTTGTTGAGGTTGCACAGAAGTCAGAGGGGTTGCTGGTTTGATTCCTAGCAGGAAGTGACATTACCAAAGGCAGATGAGGACACCTGACCTCTTTCAATACTGGAGAGTAACATTTTAAACAGAGTGCAAATCTGCATTGTGTGTGTGTGTGTGT
Organism: Plectropomus leopardus; assembly: GCF_026936395.1. NCBI lineage: Eukaryota > Metazoa > Chordata > Actinopteri > Perciformes > Serranidae > Plectropomus > Plectropomus leopardus. Next base: position 31,383,874 of record NC_142184.1, on the reverse strand, counting down.
GTGTGTGTGTGTGTGTGTGTGTGTGTGTGTGTGTGTGTGTGTGTGTGTAGATATGTAGCTACCCACCCCTCCAGAGGGACCTCGCCCTTTTATTCAGTCATTTTAATGATAAACACATTCTCTGCTTTCAGACACAAACACACTCATACTCACACACGCACGTGCACACACACTCCTTATGTTTGCCATGCATTTGACAGTGACGCACGGCATTGTTTTATTTGGCTGAAATGAGACTCAGATGTGTTGAACGAGTCTGATAAACAACCTGCAGCGAGCCAGCCGCTTCATCAGGCTGCATTACCCAGAATCAGTGGAAAAGCCTGCAGATCTGACCCCTTGCTTCAAATTAGAGCGAGGACTTTTTTATGAAAATATTTCATCCCCGGGATCCAAATGAGAATTTCGTCTTTCAGTGGAGCCCAGGATTGTTAGCTCGTGTCCTGGTGGGACCTGTCAGAAGAAAAGCCTGCAACCTATTTTGGGTTTGTACCTCGAAGTTTAAGAATGCTTAAAATGGGAGGGGGACATGACATAGTCGGACCAACAACTGATTTTCATCAGATAAAGTGATGTCGCTCTGTATTCTGCATCCCCACCCTGATTAGAGTGAATTTGACTCATTTTCTTTGGAGGCTGTAAGCGAAACCTCCACAGAGAGACCCCCAAACCTCCGAGCGAGAGAGAAAAAATTCAGCTGTAATTAGTGTTAAGTGGTTTTACAACTGGGCTGTAAAGCTATAAATTAAGAGTGTTAATGTAATTTGAAAAAAAAAATACTGCTGGATGGTTTTCATTCCAAGCTCATATGGCTATTCAATAATCTAACTTGTCACAAGAGAGCTTACATAACTATAACAGTGAAAGCTCATTCAGATTGAAGATACTGTATACTTCACCAACAAAATTATCCTTTGTGTGTCTATTACTCACCCTGTGTTACACTTAATTTGTTTTTCTTGCATGAAAGAAGAATCCAATAACTAAGAAATTTGTTGATCAACTTGAAATAAAAGCAAACAGCAAGATCCAACTTTTCACGTGATGCTACTTTTTTAGTGATGCCATTACCGCTATGTCAACAAATGCACATGGTGGGATGAAGCAGCACGTTGTTTGGTTTACACAACAGCACATGGCAACCAATGCAGACCATCATGATGGTTAGGATTAGGCAACAAAGACAAGGCAAGGCAGCCTTGTGTGTATAGCACATGTAATACAACAGGGCAATTCAAAGTGTTATACAGAGCAATAAAATATAAATACATAAGATATAATAGGTAAAAATTAATTACTAAATGATTTTTAAAATATCTTAAAAAATAAAAATGCATTAAAAATAGCAAAAGTGCAGACAAGACATGCAAAGATAAAAAGTTTAAAATACAGTCACAGATGGTTAGGTTTCGGCAAAAGAGGCTTGTGGTAAGGTGTAGGAAAGAATTGAATTGAATTGAATTGAATTGAATTGAATTGAATTGATTTAAAGGCTATTATGGGATTTTTTCCTAATAAAGCCAAAAGCTTTATTAGCACTTAAGTACTCTGTTTTACGGCACCCAAGCTTTTCCGTCTCTTGGTACTTCTCCACATCATGTTCACACTGTTTGTCTTCTGCTCCACTCTAAGCACTTCTAATTTCAAACTCTCCACAAGGCATTTTAAGTCAAATTTTCCCAGTGGAGCAGAGAAAGAGATGATCGGATCCAACAGAAGCATCTAGTTAAGAGTTTCTATGACACAATTTGGTGCTTTTGCATGAGAACAAGTCTTACATCACACTAATAAACAACAATACAATACAGTACAATTTGTCCATCAACCATTGTACCTGAAATACTGTATGATGCTGTGCCAGCTCTACCTGCTCATATCAGCTGATTCTTAGTGTTTTGGCTCCAGCTGATAAAGTTTTACTTCCAACACAGAGCAGCCAGAAACCTAAAGATCTGCACAAAAAAAATTGGTATCGATTAACAACCCTGCCCCCCGCCCCAAGATTAATAAAGTTACAGTTTTTGCACAAGCAGCTTGTTCCCTTTAACAACTTCTTAATCAGTTCCTCCTTACGCACTCTCACACACATACACACACACACAAAGGTTGACCCGGAGGGGAGGAAATTGAATTAGCAGGGTGTAATGCAGCTCCTTGTGTGTGTAATCAGAGCAGGCTCAGAATACAGGGCCATTGTAAGTCGCTGTGGTTGGAGTCGGAGAGCCAGCGACCGCTGGGGGAAGCTGCCCTTATCACTAGATATGATTACAGCCAGGGGAATGTGTGTGTATGTATGCGCGAGTGTGTGGGAGGGTGGTGGTGAGATTTGTGTGGGAGTCATGGCTGACTGATTGCACGGGGAATGTGCGTCTACATGCTTGTGATCGGGCACAAGTGAGAGTATTTGAAAAAAAAATTATGATGATGAATGCCATAAAAAGCACAAATCATTTGCACATACAAATATAACACCAACATTTACTGGCATTTGTCGCTGCTAACCTCTCAGATCTTTCTGGATTTGGGGTTTTATATATCCGGTAACAAAAAAGCAACAACCCAACAACAACAAAAAGCCTTTTCTGCTCGTTGTTTCCACTATCATTGTTCGGCACAGGCTGCAGGCTGTGTTTTCCACGCTGGATGTCATTGTTTTTCACTGTCTGTTAATTATTTTTGTGCTGGTATTTTGCGTCCTCCTGATATAGTGTTTCCTGCTATTGTCTTTTTCTACCAGGCTGGCTGCCTCTGGACTTGAGCCAGCCGGTCCCTCCTACCTTAAAATACACACACACACACACACACGCACACACACACACACACACACACAAACACACAAACACACACAGACACTACAACACACACATCCATAACCATACACACACATACACTCCAGTCTCCCTTCCTCCTCTTGGCACTTGAGAGAAAACACAAGAAGTCAGTGATACGGCAAACCAACTGTGTGTGTGTGTGTGTGTGTGTGTGTGTGTGTGTGTGTGTGTGTGTGTGTGTGTGTGTTTGTATGAGGGAGGGAGTCCACCAGTCAGTTCAGAGGGGTTAATCTCTCTCTCTCTCTCTCTCTCTCTCTCTCTCTCTCTCTCCCTCCCTCCCTCTGTTGCCTTTTGTTGCGGCCCCTCACTTTCTCAACACTTGGACAGAGGGAACTGATACTGTGCCTGTGTGTGTGAGTGTGTGTGTGTAGTTTCTCGATCTCTCTGGACTGAACTGTACGTGAACATGACTGACGGGACTTTCTAACACACTCCTCATGCTGAATGTTCACACTACAGACGGGTAAGACAGCGCTCTGATTCGGAGAAAGTTGTCTAATTTCACGTGACTGTGTTGCAGAGGGATGATTGTGTGTGTGTGTGTGTGTATGTGTGTGTGAAAATGCCACTTTGCGCATGTGTGTGTGAAAAGCTGTCTAGAATGCAACAGGTCATTTGTAAATGTGAGTTTTTTTTGTATGTGTTTGAGCTCAAATGTCATGTTTTTAGATGTTAGGGATATGTTAAGATGTTCTTTCCTCGGCTCCCTGTTCTTCTCCTTCTCCCCCCCCCTCTCTCTCTCTCTGCCCCGGCCCAAAGTTACTCAAGTTACCGGCTTCCTCCTGTTGTTATGAGCCCCGTGGTTTCTGTGCAGCACTCTGAGGGCGCTCCCACGCTCTCCCAAAGAGAAAGAAAGGAAGGAAAACAGGGATAACCATTTCAGAGCCACAAAAAAAGAGGGTGATGCATGATTGGGTTCGTCCAGTGTCTCCTTTTGGCATCTTTTGTCCCTTTAACTCTAAGCAACCTGGTAAAATTGTCCAATTTTTGCATATCTTTTTGGCTACATTTTTTTTCTGTTGTTTTCTGGACAAAAGTTTTCTCCTTTCTTCAGTGGTGGTGGGTTGGCTGAGGTGGTGAGAAAATTGGAAACAGAGCCACCCACAGTGGAAGTGAGTCAGCCCGGCATTTAGTGGTGTGTTGACTTTGGAAATGGCAGGGATCGAGGTGGTGGTGGGGGGGCGTGTTGGTGTTGGTGCTGGGTGGGGGGGCAGATGAAATGTCAGAAGAAAACGTGAGAAAAAACAAAGTGTCAATTTGTTCATATTTTCTGCAGAGGGTCCCTGCAAAGAGGGAGCTGAGTTGTGCACACCAGGCGTTAAAAGAAAGAAGAGAGTGACGGAGAGTTAGAGCAGAGGAGAGGTGGAAGCCAGAGGCTGTTTATAAAGGGAGGGAGCGGCTTGTGTCCATCTGGGACAATCCCAAGTGCTGAAAGCTTCCCCACCCTGATCCCAAACAACTCTTTCCCCCCTCTCTCTCCCCCTGTCTTTCTCCCTCGTTCCTTCAAAATAAGGTGCAAATGCTACGTTTTGATTGCAGCCTGCAAAATGCATCCAACTTGTTGCATTTTTTTGCGCACACTGCATATTTTCCTGACAATCATTCTGTCTCTTTCCTCTTGTGTATTTGACTAGACTGTATCTGCAAGCAAGCTACATGCAGAATGCTCCGAACAACATGAAAAAGGAGTATTTTTCATCCATGTTTGCTCTCACCATACATATTTTTTGTTTTACATGCCTTGCAACCAGGGATGAACCTTTTAAATGTATTCCACTACAGATACTTGATACATACCCTAAAATGTTATTTGTAACATATTCCATAAGATTTCTCAAATCTAGTAAGGTATTCTGTATACTTTGGATTACTTTTGGAATACTTAAAAGTTGTCTTCCTGCACTTATTTGTCTGGATCCTTTATTTCTATCTTATCTGGGTCTTATGTGCCAAAAGCACACAAAAGTGTCCTCGCTGTACAACTTTTCTGGCATTGTTGTATGGCAGCTGCATTGCAATCACTTTTTAAAAAGTCTGTTAACAGAAAAAAAGCCCCGTATGAATTCTCAGCCCATTCTCATTCAGAAGTTGTCATATAGTGTTGCTTCGTCCATGATTTCTGCATTAAATACAGATGCCAACTCCCCATTACGTGGCATTTCAATGTGCCAGGTGACATCCGTTTGTGATGTGGCTGGATGGAACCTTCGCAATATTAAAATACACCGCTGGTCGGCCGGACTTTCATCCATGAAGTCGGTGTTTGCTTCCCGACTGAATATAGAGCCAAACCCTGATGTGTTTTCCTGAACCTAACCACTTGTACATTTGTAGATCCATCCATCCATGTGCTTTTGTTGATATCCTAGTGTGGTTGTGGATTACCTGAACATTAGCAGCAGATGCAGAAGGACACCTAGAGTCTAATATGTAGACAAAGAAGTTCACTGACAAAGCGGCAATATGTGACAACTTGGGATGACAACTAATTGTCGCTCTCTGTCCACAATGAATCTGTTAAAATTGCCCTTCTGCAACGTCATGCATATGAGCCACGTAAAGTGACCTATCAGCTGTGCACTTGACTGGTGACATTGACACTTGACATTGATAGCAGCTGCCAATTGATTTAGGTTTTTGCAGTTAGATGAGGAGGTTTTGTGTCGATAACTCCTCATTTAACTTCACAGAGCAGCTATTCCTCGTAAATTTAACAGGGTTTTTCCACAAAAGTTCAGCTTGAAAAAGCAGTGCTGTGCATCTCACGGTCATTTTGAACATTCCAAAAAATGCAAATCAAACTGATGCTCATTCGCGTCACATTCAGTTAGGACACAAAGAAGTAATCCTTTTTAAAGACAGCAACTGTATTCAAAATTCCACCAATAACTGTAACTTTAACCAAATAGTTTCCTTTTTTTTGCATTTCAAATATGTTCCTTAGTTGCTTATTTTTAGTTAGTCCATAGCCCTGCCTGCAACATAATGCAAGTGAAATCTGTCATTTTGTGTCATATCTACTATAAATAGTCCCAACCTACCTGCTTGTTTGATTTCCCACAATCCCCCTGACATGCAACCAAGTGTTGATGATGTTTTGGATCAGAAGATTTCATATTTTTCAGATGTCATACACTTTCTTTTTTTTGCCTGCAGGAGACATTTTACCTAAGTTCTCTTCCTCATCCTTTTTACATTTTTCTGCTAGGCAGCCCCCTCCCACCCGAAAAAACGAACTGGAGCACGCAGCCATATCTGCCTCCAGTCCTCTCCTTTTGTCTCGCCTGCTTGTCCACCCTCCATCTCCTTCTCCTCTTCCTCTTCCCTCCCTGCCTGCCTTCCTCCCTCCGCTCCGCCTGTGTGTCCGGCGATAAGGGGACAGCGACGGTAGCACTTCCTCTTGCCACAGGAAGCAGGAAGTATTGATTTCCACCGCAGCCTCTCTGGGCAAACTCTGCGCTCTGTCCGCTGGGATCCTCACACACACACACACACACACACACACACACACTGAAATGCAAGCAGCAGCACACACTCCCAGACATGCATGTCGGCAGTGAAGTGAGGACACAGGAACGCATGGGCTGTGAGTGTCACCTGTCTGCACACAATGGCCACACTATCTTTACTTCCTGGTGGTTTCCATGGGAAAACACCTGGGATGCAGCCGGACTCTGTGTCTCTTTGACCTCGGGGTTGGCTCGTAGGTCAGAGGACGATTGGCTAATTATTCTCCTAATCACAGCAAATGTTTTGCTATCGCCCTATTTGGCCGCACAGGCCGCGGGCGGCGCTGTTGAGCTTAAAAAAACACAAACAGTCATTCATCAGCTAATGGATTCCAGTTATAGTGCTGGGTGGGAGGGCTGGGGGTGAGTGAGAGAAAGTGGAGGAAGACAAAGAATAGGAGGGTGAGAAACGCTAACTGATGGATTTTTTTCCTGTTTATAGTAATTAACCCTTTGAAACCTAGATCAACCAGACCAACATCTGTTTTCTTGTATTCAGATGCTTTTCACAAGCTATTTGACCATTTAAAACCAGAGCAAAGTGGTTTGATTTCTTTGGAAAACATGGGGGAAAAACAATGACCAACTTGGTAAAAAATGTCCAGAAAATTGTGAGAAATTAGTAAAATGTGACAAGAAAATTACTTTTTTTTTTTTTTTAAAGGAAAAACTTACTAGAAAACTAGGGGAAAAGTCATAAAAAACACATTTTATCCTCATTTTTCAAGGCAATTTTCTTGTTTGTTTTTGTTTTATCCTTTTTAAAAAAAATCAGGTGATTTTCTTGTATTTTGTTTGACAGGTTTTTTTTCTATTTTTTGTCTCATGTCTTGTTAAGTAGCCTGCTGCCTTCCCCCCATGTTTTTGAAGGAAATCATACCAGTTTGCTCAGGTTTCAAATGGTTAAGATGTTTAAATTATGTTGGTGGTTTCCTTGTGTGTCATTTTCAAGTTTGTACTGTCTGAGGAGTGACATCATCATCGCTGCTTTGAGAAACAATATGTTCCTGAGACGAGGCAAAGTATGGCAGAACACAGCAGTAGTACAGAGAAAATTACTCTTTATTCAAGAAATTGCTGGCAACAGATAACTTTGGGCCCATTGGCAGATTTTATTTCCACTTGTTCCAAGGTAGTATTAGGGGGGATCCTTTTTCAGCTCGTGACGCACATGAACTGCACCGTGATCAGAAAAACAAGTGAAAATTACAGCAGATGGAACATTGTTAAAAATAGAGGAATTTAGAGAATTGGTTTAAGAGTTAAAAGGAAGAAGAAGAAACGGGGGTTGCACGGAAAGTTACTAAAAGGACATAGATCATCTAAGAAAAATCTACTTCTTTTCCAGCACTTTTAATGCCAGATTCTTCTACATTTCTGACATCTTTCTGCCGTCTTTGAGCACCCCTTGCATGGTGATAAGAGTGACAAGAAAAAAGATCAAAGCTGGTAAAAGTTGTGGGTGCGGTCCTGTCTGCCCAGCTATATACACTTCACGTTAATAGCATATAGAGAGTTGTTATTTATATGAGAGTGTGATGTGATGATTTATACTTTCCAGATGGTCAATAAAATAGTTAGAATGAAAGAATAATTTACGACAGGGATGTGGATGTATCCTAAAAGTAGCTGCATGTTAATACTTTGCAGTAAAATTATAAACTGATATATAACTGTTTGGACATGCAGACACGGTACATATATATTGGTCTTGGTGTTGATGCACAAGTCAGCCATTTGCCAAAAAATGTTTTTTTCAGGTGCAACTTATCCGACTCATGAGTGACAAATGTTAGGGAGCAACAAAGGGCAAAGATGTCAGGGATTAACAATATACTTATTTTTGTTTTAACAATTTTGTTTTTAGGATGAGATAATTGCATCACTTTTAGTATGTTTGTTTTAATTTGTCCTCTTTAAAGGTCCAGTGTGTAGGATATAGTTGCATCAAGCAGTGAGATTGCAGATCTAAAACTTCTTGCATGTGTCAGGTGTCCAGGAAAACTACAGTGGCTGATGCATAAATGTGTACGTCCCTATTTAGAGCCAGTGTCAGATTTGTCCATTCAGGGCTTCTGTAGAAACGTGGTGGGCTCTGGATGAGGAGTCACCCCTTATGTAGATATTGACGAAACACAATAATTCTTGCTTTCAACTGATTCTAAACTACTTAAAACATTGTAATGAATGTAATATACTAAATTAAATCAAATACCACTATTTTAACATACCACTAAAACTAATAAATTATTTTCTGAATAAATCTGCCTTTTTTCCCTAGATGAATTAATTGTTTACTCTATATAGCATCAGAAAAATAGTAAAGTCACAAGTCACAGTTTCCCAGAGCCCAAGGTGATGTCATCAGGTTTCTTGTTCTGTCAAACTAAAAGTCCAAGCCCCCCAAATACTCAATTTATTATAAAGTTAAGACAAGGAAAGAAAGCAAATATTTGCATTTTAGAGGCTGGAAATATCAAATTTACTTCTTGAAACCTGGATCATATGAATTTTATTTTCTGCTAATTTTCAAATGATTACTTTTTACAAATTTCTTGCCAATTTCTTGCTCACTGCCTTCTTCCCATGTTTTTGAAAGATATTAAGCCAATTTGCTGAGGTTTCAAAGGGTTACACCACCAACTGATTATCAACATAGTTGGATTGAAAAGTTAAGAAAAGTAAAGATTTAAAGTTCTTGTCAAAAGAGCCGGACTTTATGATGCGTCCTTAAAGGTCCAGTGTGTAGGATTTAGGGACATCTATTGGCACAACTGTTGTACAATATTCATATCTATGTTCATCCATAATCTTCCATAAAGGCCGCTTTGTTTTTTCTTAAAGTAGCCCAGAATCTACAAACCAAACACTGGAACTAGATAGGACTGTTTGTGTTTTCACATTGGCCACAGAGTCACCTGAAACACGTGACAAAAAAGTTTCACCTTTGTCAATTTCACCGGCAGATGCCACTAAATCTTACACACCGGGCCTTTAAATTCACAGGGCTGCACATAGTGTAGGTTTTTGCTTAAAATTGTGATTGAGGGCAAATACTTAAGGAAAGAGGAAAGAATATAAAGGATATAGGGACAGAGAACAAGGCTGGCGCTAGTTAAAGGAGGCACAGACAAAGGAACAAAGAGGAAAAGGAAGTTTGGGAAATTAAAGTGACACCTGTAAGTATGACAGAGGAGTTAGGAAGGAGAGAAAGCACAAGGGGCCACAGCTAAATTGAGAGAATATGAAGAGATTTGGGCGATTAGAAAACGTCGGGAGATGTGAGCCTAAACTATGAGCGGGTCAGGGGTCAAGAGGGGTGAGGAGGTCAGAGTGGGCCCAGCAGCTCTACTTAGAACAGGATATCCTGCGAGGAAAACCCATCTGTCTCTCTCTCCCTCTCTCTCTCATTCCTTCTCTTAAATTCCCACAGAGGGCACAGTGGAGAGCAGAGGTGTAACCTTTCATTTAAAACACCAGAGAAAACAGTTCCCAACCGAGAAGCTTCACTTTCATCGATCATGGGTGACAGAGACTGATAGCAGATATGCTCGCCTGATGTGACATGAGTGTGTATGAGGGTTAACAGCTGTATGATGTTTTCATCTTGTGTCGCTGATGTTTGTTGCTGTTTTCATTGAGTCGCTTCAGAGGCTACAACAGCAAAGATCAAATTCCCTGCAGGGAAGATGAAGTTCATCTTACAACATCTTATCTTAGCCAGTCAGTGTGCAAAAATTATGAAAAATCCCTACTATTTCTTTAAATATACTCAGGTTCAATATATGCAAACTTAACCCCAGAAAAACACTGCCATCCAGTCATTGTATTAGAAACTGTATCCATATTGCGAGATATTAAAGCAACAGTGGGTAACTTTTATTGTTAAAAAAACCCAACTTTTTGTCATATTTGCTAAAAACTGTCAATACGTCCACTCAGTAGTACATAAAACAGATAATCTGTAAAAAAAAAATAATCGTGTTCTAATGGCAATTTCTACAAACTACCACAGCTGAAGGAAAACAACCAATCTGAGGCAAGGAATCTCCTACACAGCTGTCAATCATGTCAAACACTGCTTGTCAGCTACGTCCATCGAACTAGGTACCACTGATCAATTATGAATCAAGATTATGTTGCTGCATTGGCTATTTATCACATCAGAAGCAGATTTTAATGTATTGTTTGGCTGTAAAACAAGAGTTAGTGACCCAGCTACCATGATGGAAAGAGTTAAGCTGAAACAAAGCAATGCCCACTGGCCAGAGTAAAAGCTCTCATATTACAGCTCAACAGCGCATTGACACATTTTCCAAATTTGAGGAATTACTTGAGTTAGTCCAATGTTATTGTAGCTGAATGATCTGTTGCTCAAAACTATGAAATAAGAAAAGAGATCCTTCGCACACACTCAGTTGCCTTATTATAGCTCAGGTTGATATATTGCCAGAGACACAAGTCCACGCCAGCGTGCTTTGCTTATTTAACTGCAATTACATTTGTTTAAAAGTCTCCAACTTTTTCAGGATGACAGGTTACTAAAACTGTCCAGTAAACATGCTGCTTGTGAGTCCATGTGACTTTTGTTTACAAGCCCTGCTTCACTTGTAATTGGGGATCCTGAAGCTAAACAAACTGACAAGGTTGCCACCATGGTTTGGACCAAAGTGGAATATCTGTGGGTGTGACAGCTTCCTAAAAACAGGGGGAAAAAAGATGCAGGAGAGAGTAGCGTGGCCGGCAGTTATATTATTTTATCCATTATTTTGATAAAAATAAAGAAATATCAGCATCACTTAATCAATTTATACATTATTCTCTCGGAATGTCTGACTTCTCTCAACAACTTGATGTGTCAGACAAACAAATTTCAACCTACTAATGTTTCCCTCTTGTGCAAAGCTTTATGTTTCCCCCTGTGCAACAGTTATGCCAACATAGTCATTATTCTCTCCATACACTCAATCATGTACTCGGTCCGATATTCTCACATTCGAGTGTGCTCTTAAGTGGGTGATATTTTCCGTATAGGAACATTAATTTATTTTTTTTCCTACCAAACGAGTGATTTATATATATACAGAGAGACAGAGAGAGAGAGAGAGAGAGAGAGAGAGAGGGAGGGATTGAAAGCGAGAGATGGGGAACGAGAGTGTCGAGCTATTTTTGGCCCGTCTGGGTGTTTCCTACACACACACACACACACACACGCTCACGCTTCTCAGGCTTGTTGTTGTTCAGAATGGTGGGTGTTGAGAGGGTGAGTTTTGATTTGATTTGACTTTACGTTTTCAGGGTTCGTATATGTGAGTGTGTGTGTGTGTGTGTGTGTTTTTGTGATAGCCCTGGGATTTTCCTGCGGTTGCTATGGTTTCTTGCTGTGTTTTGAACAACTTGCCATAACTCCAAACATCCTTGGGGTGTAAAGGATCCTCACCCCATCATTATACACTCGGCTTGTGCTGTCGCCGGGGGTTGACCTCAGCTCACTTTCAATTTAACCAGATCAAACGTCCAAAAAGAGGCTGCAATTCATTCAGATACGGTCATCTTTATATTTAAGCCTCGAACTTGGTCTTTGCTGTGGTGTTTCTGCACTCCACTTCCCAGAGATCGCCTGTCTTTTAGTGGCATTACTTACTTTTTAGATTTTGCCTGCTGAGGGAGTTTGTTTAATAAGTTTAATACTTGCAGATTTGGATTGATTGGCATCTGTAATGTTACTCCTATTATTCTTCATGTCCCTGGGATTTTTTTTTTTACATTGCTTCTTTATTTCACCTCTCAACACTGGGGAGTGATGACTGCACACATGACTCTGTTGCTCTGTTGTGGAAAATGTCTGTCAGCGATCCATTGTGTTTCTGCGGACTGCACATGTCACTGGGGCTTTCGACGCGGCGAGTCAGACACTCGCTGTGCCTCTCTTTTCTCACACACTCACACCGGGGAAACATTTTAAATATGTGTGCAGTCTCTAAGGGAACGTATGAGTGTGTCTTGTTTGGGTTTCCAGTTATGTTTGTACTGTAATGTTACTGCGTGGGATAGATGTGTATGTTTTTGGCTGATTTGTTTATTAAGACATGTTATGGGTAGGAGTCACTTCATGAGTTTTATGAAATATGTAGGGTCAGAGCTTCATTTAAAGGTGCAAAAATGTATCAGTGGTATCTATGCAAATACTCTCTCTCTCTCACACACACACACACACACACACAAAAAAAAAAAAAACTGATGATACTGAGCCTGGAAATTTTGTTTTATGCCCCTGCACCAGCGAGGCATTATGTTTTCGGGTTGTCTGTCTGTCCGTCCCATTTTCATGAATTCAGTATCTCAAGAGCACAATTTTGTTCAAGTGTTTACCTGGATTTAGCGATGTACTGATTAGATTTTGGTGATCATAGGTCGAGATTATTGTGACCTCATCTGTATTATTTTTGTGAATGTAATATTTTAAGAACACCTTGAGGGATTTTTTGTTTTTCAAACTTGGTACAAACGTTCACTTGGACTCAACAATGAACTGATTACATTTTGATGGTCAGAGGTCACAGGTCAAAGTCGCTGTGACCTTGCATCCGTCTCATTCTCATGAATGCAATGTTTAAAGAGCACCATGAAAATTTTTTTTCAAATTTGGCTCACATGTTCACCTCAACCTGAAATTTAACTGATTGGATTTTGTGGTAAATGATGAACTGATTAAATTTTGGTGGCCATGTGTCAAAAGTCAGGGGTCACTGTGATCCTTATTTTCACGAATGCAATACCTCAAGAACGCCTTAAGGGAGTTTCTTTAAGTCTAATGCAAATTCTAGTTTTAACCAATATTTTCTAAAACATTTTATGGGGATTTTATATGGTGTATTTCAGTGTAATCCTATAATACATCTCTTCTGTTGGGAGGCATTATTTAGCACACAGTCATAGATTTCGGGGGAACACAGTGGACAGATTTCCTTCAATATTTAGAACATGTGCATTAGCAGAGGACTTTTATTTTGACAAATTAAACACATTTACACCATAAGTTTATGTCGAAAATGCACAAATTGCTGCATAGAAGTCCACCAGAATGCATAAAAATTAAATGTTTGACACTTAAAATTTTCTGGCTGCGGACCACTTAATCCCCAGTTTCATACCTGACCACCTTGTAGTCTAAACAAATAAAGTAACCTTTGCCCTTTCACACAGTTATGTACATTAAAAGGAAATCCACTGTAACACTAGCACAGTCAATTCTACTGTGAAATACTTGGTTAGCTTGTATCTGGTTTTGCTCCAAATCGCTCCACATTGCACAGCAAAACTAATTTGTGCTATTTAAATGATGTAGCGACAGTGAGGCTAGCAGTGGGATTAGCCATGTTATGATGCATGAAAACTCCTAAGACAAAATAACAGGAGGTTTTCCTGTTCTTAGAATTTTATTGAAATGCACATAATCACTTTAATCCACTCAATACATAGTTTGATTGTAGATTAAACACACCAACTTGTGTGAATTCCACTTTAAAAGTTAAAAGCTGAATCATGAATCAATTTGGCCGCTGTTTTGTGTAGTTATGCGGGTAGCCCAGCCAGAAGAAAATGTTTGCATTTGTTGCTCAAACCACGGATATGATCCATTAGTATGTTTGAAACATATCAAAGTGTTTCTAAAGTAATGTAGTATATGAGCTGACTTTTGTCAGTGGGAGGAGGAAGGGACGGTAGAAGGCATAAAATCTTGGCGAGATGCTTGTCAAACTTTGAACCACTGTTAAAAAAGTCATTGCTGTGCTTTCAGCAGCCTTTTAGCCATCAAAGGTGGGTGGTTTTGGGTGACCTGCAGTTTGATTTTCCAGCAGAGATAGTGGTGAGAAAAGAGTTTGCTTTTTACAGAGATATCATGTCATTCCTGCAGGTATTGTACCCCCAAAACAGGCTTTTTTTTTTTTTTTTTAGCAAAACATGATCCTTTTCCTACCCATAAGCAATCAGGCTGTTTTTGCAAACTGGTTGTAGGTTTTCCTGCATAAAGTAATGCACCAGAATTTATACATATTCCATGTATTTTTAAACTCTGCAGTCATGTGGCCAGTGCGCCACTAGGAGTAAACAAGGAAGCAGTCCCGAGCAGTCCATTAAGGAGGAAGGGAGGATGGATCATGAAAAGTTCTGTCTTTTTGTGTGTTCCAATCTGTGAGAACTTTAAATGAATTTGAGTCATTTTAAGGTTATGTTGTCACCTTGTTTATTTTCCTAAACCTAACCATAGTAACTTTTATTGCCTGACCCTAGCCTCCATAACTGTACATTAATTATGTAAAAGTATGTTAAGGATGTAATGTCAGTCATGGGGAGCTTTTTGCATGATATCATACAATCTGTTTTGTGTGTATTTTTGCAGGATATCGTATGACCCGTTCTAAGAATACGCTGAACCAAGTATTACTTGTGCCTAAAGCAATGTTGTTGAAACCTAAAGATTAAATGTATCTGCTACATAATAACATACTAATGTTACATATCCTTGGTTTGCAGAAAAGTACAATGACAATTTTTGATTTTGACGATTTTTAACACTTGGGTTTTACGTAAAATCAATATTTCTATAGTGACATAGTTCAGATATCATGTTCCTATATGTTTAGTTATTGTGTTTTGGCTTATAGTACCCCAAAGACGTTTTTCTATAGGCCATCCCAGAAGCTAACACGCCTGGTTGTCTCGTCAAAAAGCCTTTGGGATTTTTTCACTGGATTTTGGATCATTGCAGAAAATAAGCTGTGTGTTAAACAAATGTTTATGATACTTACAATTTTGTTCAGCAAAATCATCTTCACATATGAAAACCACTTTCAGGATGTTTGAAGCCTAAATGCAATCGCCAGAAGTAAAAAGCTAATGTTAGACTTTAACAAACTACACTAAGGTCGCATTGCCGCCACTACGAGGCTGTAAAGCCGTGCTCAGTCTGATGGTATTTTGTAGTCTCATTTGGCGAATTGTTTGTGTCTTTTTTGAGACACGTAAAAGTTTCAGAGTTCCGAATGGGGTATTTACTGACATATTTTATGTTGCAGAACAAAACGTGAAAGTCTCTGCAGCTAGAGTTAACCACAGACCTTATTTCAGGCTTCAAAACAAAAACTATTTTACAAAACACACTGACTTTAAGATAAGGGAACTGGAGGTGCTAAAATACTTATTCATTTCTGGATTTTAGGACGTATTTCAAGAGTACTCTATTTTATGGCAGTTCTGTTGTGAGTTTATCTTCAGTGAGCTCTGTCTTTGAAGCGCAATGTGTAATTTTCTTCAATGGCAGGATTCTGCGTACTGCGTGCTCTAAATAACCCTGCAGCCTGAACGTTATCTTCCATGAAGAAGCAGGGTGACACACGATTTCAGCATGTACGTGCTGATGTGCAAAGTCTCTGTCTGTCTGTATCTCATGATTATCAACTGACCGCCAAAAGATTGGGGCTTTTACTGAAAGAGCTGTCACACATGTGAAAAAGAGAGTATTTTCTCCAGAATATTGCAGGTGTGAAGTTTCTGGCAGTGAGATTACTGGCAGAGAGAGACTTTGAAAGGAAATCCAGCTGTGTTCAGAAAAATTTGAATGTAGTTCAACTCTGCAGCTGACCACACCCTGATACTCTCGCACACACATATGAATACAAGTATGTAAACACAAAAACACATTGCGTGCATGCATGAATATCCGCATGCCCCAAAATACGTTTTTCCTCCCAAATATTTTCCAGCCTTATTATTTTCACCCTCTTTGTTCTTGTGTTTACTCAGCCCACTAAAGATAATAAGTCTTTTCCTCAGTGTCTCATATTTCTCCCTGCCTTCATCTCCCCGTCTCCCCCTTTCTATCTGACTCTGGATTCCCCGCTTTACTCCCCCCTCCTCCTCCCTCCTCCTTCTTGGCTTTTCTTTCTTTCCCATCATCCTCCCCTGTTTCTCCCCCTCTCCTCCGTTCCTTCCTTTTTCTTCTCATGCAGCATTCCTCGCATTCCTGTTGGCTTCTTAAGGGGAAGGACCCCGCTGGCAGACCAAGGCCAAACATTATTACAGCGCTCTCAGCTTCTCTCTCTTTTTTTTCCTCTTATCCTATTTCTCCTATTCTTCCCCTTTCTCACTGATTCCACCTCTCCACTCACCTTCTCTTATCCGCTTTCAAACTTTCTTCTCCTCCTTCTCCTCAGTCACTTTTTCTAATCCCTTCCCTTGCTATCTCACTCTTTCCTCTGCAACCTCCACCCCGGCTAACTCGACTGTGTACACATCATGAACGTATGCTTGTACTTTAACTGTGTTAAAACAGCTTACAGAGGCCACTGTGTTTTATAATTAGTGGAAGTACGGGTCATACCCTTTCACTGTTACGTAAAACAGACTCGTTCGTGTTTATACAAGCGCATGTGCTGTGCTTTTTAACAACGACACACTGTCCGCACATGGGAGATAAAGATTCAGACATGCAACTGCTCACAAAAAAAACAGGCTCCGTGACACGCACACTCACAAAGACCAGCAATTTTCTTCATCAAATGCATTAAGTTGAATGCGTGTGTGTATGTATGCTTGTGTCTGCATCATAAATTAACTTAAATGTTCAAATTGAAGTTTTATTTGACAGTAAATTTTTTTCTAGATGCCCCAAATTGTTTTCTTGACTCCTCTTTTTATTGCATCACAACAGAGATACTGCCCTACTGGCCTTAAGGAGAATTGAAACAATAGACACAGAGTGGAAATTATTACCATAAATTGGCTGATCTGGTGGGATGTGCGGACACTGTATGTGTCATTGCTTGGCCAGAGAATCATTTGACCTTTTACTGTTGATATAATATTACCTGTTTTTGGTACTGTATTTTTTTCAGTAGCCTATTTTGAGTGATATAAACAGGTTTTCCTCTAAAACTTTTTTTTTTTCTCCTTTTAATAAAAGCAGCCAGTTTTTAAATGTTAAAGATCCAATGTGTAGAATTTAGGGTGAGACATTATTCAAAAAGGAATATAACATAATACCTTTGTTTTCTTCGGTTTATAATCACCTGGAAATCAGATTTGTTGCGTTTCATTATCACTGAATGACCCTTTTATAGTTACATAAAGTCCTCATCTGCTGAAATCACCATGTTGCAGTGCCATGTTTCTGTAGTAGCCCAGAAGTGACAAATTAAACACCTTTCCTTGATGGGGCCGTTTGCATTTTCTTGTCGGCCACCATAGCTAGCAGCTCCTTTTTGACGAGAGTGTTGAAAATCACAGTTTTTCAAATGTAAAACTGTTTTTTTTCAATGTTTTTAGCCGTTTAAATCACTGCGTCCATTTACTTTTGAAAGGAGACCTCTGTGGATACTTCGGCTCTTGGTAAAAACCTTTTGAAAGTCTGAATCTTCAGTTATGAGAGAAAATAAAGCACACATATGCAGATATCAGGGTGTCTCCAGCGTGCCAAACACTGCTACAGAAACACTGATTTGTAATATCAGATGGATTTATTCAGTGTTTTTAATGGTTTAAATTGATGGGTAAGTTTGGTTGGAAAACGAGGAGATGATTTCTGCAGATAATATGGCTCCTTGTATAAACCTCCTAAACAATGAACTGCTAGATACCACTAAATCCCCTAAATCTTACACACTGGGCCTATAAACACACCTAGAGCTACAAAAAAATAATTTTTAATTTTTAAAAAATAATTAAGTTATTTAAATAAGGAGCTTTATGATGTGAGAATGAGATCAAAGATATTAAGAATTTTTCCTTTTTATTTTTGTGCAAGATCTCTCCTTATGTTAAGCGTTGTGTTGTAGCAGCCGGAGCACGTCTCTGCAGGTGGGAGCTAGGCAACTGAAGCGCACAGTTGACCACATCCTGCCCTATATAGTGCTGCCAAAAAGGCAACATACGTCAGACTGGCTGTTTTTAACTGTGACATTTCAGATTTGCATTTAGGTTTGACTTATTTGACTTCTGATTGTAACATTTTGGTCCTGATGCTGTGCTGTGGCTTGAAATGTTCAATACTGATGATTTTTCTGTGTAAAAGTGTTCAGTTAGCAGAGATTTCCTTTATAGTAGACAGCAAGGAGTCATGAAAAGTCAATAGCCTCACATATGGACTAATCCATACATAATGGAAAAATCTTATTTTGCAGTGACTTCATACAGTTTCATATGCATTGTTGAGGCTTTTAAAATCTTTTGAAAAGCAGTTTTTGGTTGAAAATCTTCCTAATCGAAGCATATATGCCCCAGCTCTGCAAAGGAAAGCTCTTTTTAGATAAAATAGATGTTGTTTGTGGAAACTGACCAGTGCTAGACCGTGTCTGTGTGTATACATATGTGTGTGTGTATTCCTCTCTCCCTGTGGGCGGTTGCCTGCTGCGCTGCTTTTCTGTCACCCTGTGGTTTTGTTATTTTCAGCTCGAAACCGGATGTGATTCAGACTGCATGGTAGATTGTGTAATTGAATGGACTAACCACATAGACACACACACACGCACACACACACACACACACACACACACACACACACACACACACACACACACACAGAGATATAAGCATGCACACACACTTAATGTTGATGCACGTAGACACATGAAATCACAAACACACAGCAGAAAAGACACACACACACACACACACACACACACACACACACACATACACACACACAGTTATATAGCTCTGTACACCCACACAGTGAGGGTTTCTGGGAACGGTGCTGGGTTCCCCCCGTTCACAGAGGCACCCGAGGGTGAGCGAGCGGACGATGGCGCACCACCAGCACAAGAGAGACGCACGCTTCTTGGTTTCAATATTGGTCTGAAACATCAGTAGCTGACCTGGCTGACGCCGAGATCGGAAAAAAGGATAAAAGCACACACACTTGCTCTGTGGAAACAAAAGGACGGTTGAAAGTGGGGAAAAACACTGAGAAGTGTTAGTGAAACTCATAGCAAATGTCAGTTTGCGCCTCAAATGATTTGAAAACTGCATTATGCAGATAAATACAGAAAAACAGGGAAGACACAGAGGTGGACAAAAAAAAAAGTACCTAAGCTCCTCTGTCATGTATACACAAATAGATTTTCCATAGGGACTTCTTTTTAAGACAGTAATTATGACTAACAGCTACAGCTGTTTATTTTCATTTTTTTATTTCTTCTAATTTTGAACTTTTTTTATTGTGAGATTAAAACCTGCATTCATGAGCGTTTGACTTTCATGTTGGAGGACATATGTTGATTTTGATGTTGTTGCAGACTGTATGATAAAACACAGAGAGCACTGAGGACTTCTATAATGCTGACCACACACAGTTTATGTGATGTGACGATGTAAGTGTGTACGTGACTCAGTGCGAGTGGCTGCTAACAGCAAGCGGCCTCTTGATTCTGGGAAGACTTTGGACAAGAAAAAATGATGTGATGATGGCCCTGCGTCATGTAAGCCACCACAACAACGTATGTACTCTTTTTTTTTTTAAACAATGTGACTGACAGGATGCTGTACTTCCTCTTGAATGGGCTCGGGGTGCCCTGAGCTATAGGTGGTCTGACAACTGCGAGTAAAGACTTGTAGTGTCAAACTGTAGAGAATTAACTGTCTCTTACTCCTTGTAAAAAAAGAATGGCTACAACAATGTTCAAAATTATGACCTCCAGTCTGCCATTATTATCAGGAGAAAAAAAGCATTCATATAACCAAAAAACAGAAGCTTTCAATCAGAGATTTGACGCTATCTCTACATGACCAACTGTCTATTATGACTCAACCTTGTGAAGGATTATGTCAGCACACAAAGGTGGTGAAGGCTGCCTTACCTTTCACCACATTCCTGGTTTTACAGTAACAGTTAGCAAATCTTCTCAACCAGATTACCTCAGAGCTTCCTCCTCATCTGTTGTCTCAGTCGGTCTCTTCAAGACTCTTAATCAAATGTATTGTGTTTTAATGGCATGCATATATATATATATATATATATATATATACACCTAGTTCTAATCAAGCAGAAATGATATGATTTGAACTGTTACAACTGTAAAAATGAAGCACGATAACTCCACTGTATTTGTAGTAATATTAGGATATTAAAGCTTTTTATGACTCTTTTATGATACAGTATCTAGAGCTGCAGTGGTGATCTGTAACCGTAAAATGAAACTCTATAGCTTTTAGAATATCGCTTGACCACAACAGACATATTGCTGCAAATCAGAATACAGTTATGCAATGCTGTTAATTAACAACTATTAAAAAAGAAAAAGATTTTTACTGACTTTTTAGGGGTGTCAAAAAATTCAAGCCCTTGACAATTATTTATTGGCAATTATCTGCGTGGAACAAGCATTAATTTGATTTTGAACTCTTTTTTTCCACATCCCTTCCAGTATTAAGAACATTTTCCAGAATTTTGACAGAATTAAATACATTTTCACCATAAAGTGATGGTGAAAAAGTACAAATTAGTGCAAACAAACAAACAAACAAACAAAAACAATCAACAGAAGGTGGACAATTAAGTGTTTGAGACTCAAAATTTCCTGGACCCCTAAACCGCATATTTCATATGTGTGTTCCCGATGTCGATCCAAGACTTACACCATGGGTTGGAATATCCACTCCAGGCCATGGACAACCATGATTAGATCCGCTTTTCCAGAGCTAGTCTTTTAATAACACTGCTGCATTTAAAAGTGATATGTGACCAAAATACCCCGACTTTACTATGTAGTTACCAGTCATTAACAATATTACAATACAGTGGTGTGTTTTGCTTCAAAGATCTGAATGATCTTGGATTCTTTACTGAGAAAATCTTTAATCCTTCAGCATAAAAGCATATTAGTAACGGTTTTAATCTGAAAGATTACAGCTCTACTGTAGTGTGGTTTAGGCCTTTCAGTGAATGAAGAGTAAAGCCGTGTTGTACAATCAGCTCACTAATGTATGACATTGTTATTAGGCCCACAGAAGGTATTATAAACATTTCCTCATGAGGCTTTCAACAGGCTTTCCTCTTCTTCTGTTGTCGACCACGTGGAAACAATGTTTAGGAGTTCTTTCAGATCTGAAATTAATGTCTCCACTGCAGATATATAACCACATAAATGATCAATGAGAGTATTTGTCAAAAAATATTGCTATCACCACAGAACAGAAGCATACATGTTTTTATTCAAAAGAACATGACAGTTGTATATTTTATTTTGTAAGGGTTTTATATAATTTGGGGAATTATTTTATTAGCCTATTTAAAAAAAACTGCAGTGTGTTTTATGTATTTGTGATGCTGTGGTCATAGACACAAAAAATAATTTTCACTGGCAGGAAATCAAAATCTAAAAGGAAACCAAATTAGGTTTGAGAGCTGATTTTTGTTTCCTGAGAATGTCTGCAGGCTTTATAGACATGCTGTTGTGCTGAAACCTTTATCGTACCAGTTTCAAGCTGCACCATCACCGAATGATGATTGTGGTTGCATTAGACATCTGCTAGTTATTATTTTTATTGATATGAGCTCAACTGCTACATGACTGTGATCAGAGATCTGCTTGCCCCTCAACCTACATAACATAGAGGCCAGTACAGTATGACCAGTACTTACCCCATCCTTACAGCTAACAATGTGCTTGTATTACGTTTCCCATGATAATGTTCTATAGGTGTAATCTTCGATGATGAGCTTAATAGCTGAAACAACAACAACATTTAGGTGCCAAATTAAGTTGCAAAAAAACCTTTCTGGATATATATCAATCTATGACTTATCTTTTTATATCTTACGACAATGTAGTTCATGGAAAGCACATACTAACCAATCTCTTGTCGATCTTTCTACTACAGACTTTTTGTTTTAGAATGGTTACTTACTAACTGGAATGCTCATATTAGGCGGGTTTCTGTTACAAATTTGCACAAACCTTAAGCGATATTCTCGAAATGTCAACAGAACACAATTGCGAGATGACTGCATTTCCATCGAGTGATGTTATGTGACTCTTGCAATAACATTCCAATCGAAGGCGACGTAGGACTAATTTTAGGCATAGACGAGTTACGCAAGCGATAATGGAAAGGCACGCCTCTTATATGCAGGTGTTGCCATGTACGACAGATTTCTGGGAGGTGAAAGTCCATGATTTCACAAGAAGAATTGTGAATTCAAAACTTCTGGATGATTCGCTCAACTTTTGTGGAGTTATGTGATGCAGTAACGTCTCTTGTAGGGCCTGCTGCATTATGCCCAACAGAGCCAATTCCTATTGACATGGGCATAGCATTAGCATGTGACTCATAAAAGCGTGAAAAAAAATGTTTCCATTGCAGTTATGCAAATTATGGCTTTTTAGAAACGGATGAAGTACCACCTCATGTGAGCGTAAAAACTTTTTTTGTAATGGATGAGAGTTTTTTTTTTTTTTTAATTGACGTGGTTCCATTAGGTTTATTTTACATTTGCATTTTCAATTTGTGCAATTCGAGATTTAATGGAAACCCACCTATTGCCTCAATGTTTCAAACACAAATTAAACAATCAATTAAATTCAGATTAATACTTTTGTATTTCACTGTCCTGACAATTCACTTCCCATTTCCTGTCATAGTTTCATTAGGCCTCAGATTAATTTTTGTTACACCAGTTGTAGTTCTGCTATATTTCTACAGAACTAACCATGTCAGTTAGGTACAGAGTTACACTATGTGGAACAGTGATTCTGCGTCACTTTGCAGTCACTTCGCAGTCACTTCGCAGTCACTTCCCAATTTTGATTTTTAAAATAGATTTTTAGCAACAATAGTGTATTTAAGTAGTACAATATAACTTACAGTAATCCTTGTTTTCATTCTTTTTTGCTTCTTTCTTGTATCCCTTCTTCTTCGTCTTCTTCTTTTTCAGACTTTTGTGTTTGGAAATGAATCCATATTTTTTCTTTCTTTTTTTTAGATACTTAAAATATATTTATTTCTGATTGTAAATTGATGGAGATCATATACAGTTAAATTAGGTGCGGTCCCTTTACAAGCCCTCAGGGGTTTTTCATCCCACCTATGCATTTCATTATTGTATTTTTTTCCATTTTTATTTTATTATATGCACAAATAAAAGACTGTGTGCATGATGCCATTCACTGGATGTTACAAGTTCAGAAACCAATACCATGGACAAACTAAAGCAGCGTATCACAAACCAGACCATTCAAAGTTACTGTGAATGATGGGAGTTTCTCTGCTTGTAAGCAGCAGACTCACCGACACGTGCTTCATCTCGGGAGTGTCACATGTTGACTTAAATGCTATTTCACACTGACAAAAATAACATACTGAGTGAAACACTGGCTGTTTGTAATTTCTGAAAACATTTCACTCATAAAAATGACGAACCCTTTAAAATGTAGTTGGACATGCTGCGTTCAGATGCCTCTCCCAGGCTGTTAACCCTTTTAAACCTGGAGGGACATCTGCTTCCTGATGCCTTTCAAAATTACTGAAAGCTTTGAACCTTGAGCAAATTCGTGCAATATCTTTCAAAAACACTCGAAAAGGCAATAAGCAACTTGGTAAGAAATGTTCCAAAATTGCAAGAAATAAGAAGATTTAGAACATTATTCTATAATAGCCAGGGAAAATTTCAAGAGAAATAAGCTTATTACAGAACTATATTTATAAAGATCATAATTATATTTAAAATTATGTCACAAAATTATAATATTTTTTAAGCACTTTTCTGCAGTCATTCCTTCTTTTTTGTTTTTTTTTAAATGTTTTTTCTTTTCTTTAAAAAAAAATTCTGGCAATTTTCTTGTACTTTTCATTTATTGCTTTTTTTCTTTGGATCATTTCTTATTTTGTTGTTCACTGCCTTTAAACAATGTTTTTGAAAGAAATCAAGCCAGATGGCTCAGGTTTCAAACAAGATGATTGCTTTGAAAAAAAAAACACAATTTTTTTGTTTTACTTTTATTTTTCTGTCTTTCTTTCTTACTTTCTTTCTTTTTTCTTTCTTTTTTAATTTCAGGTAACTTTTAACTAATATTTTGCTGATTTTGGGGGGCTTTAAGTTGCTCATTGCCTTTCCTTAATGGTTTTGGAGGAAATCAAACCAGTTCGCTTATGCTCAATGTAAACTATGAACACAAACTTTGGGAGAGAATAGAAAAAAAGTAATATGCCAAGTTTAATCCGAGCATTCAAGGGCGTGAAAAGTGAAATTAAAATCGTACATGTTTTTCCTAGGGACCAAGGGCCCCTGGAGGGTGAGAAGATCCCCTAAATCCCATCCCTGTCCTTGGTGCCATAATAGCGCTGGCTGGAGGTTTTTGTCAGCAGGTGGAGCCACAGTGTAGCACCCATTATTTTAATTTGAGTCCCAACACTGAAAATAAATTTAATACTGTTGTAGAAGTTCATAAAGAAGCCGAGCTCGGATTGGTTGCAGGGTGCACCCAATGGGAGTCACTCGGTGCAGGAAAACAATAGTCCTGAAGGTCCGTGTGAAGTCAAGGCTATTTTTGGTGGGGCCCGCCTTGCTTGCTATTTCTGTCAGCAGGAGAGCGGAGGGGTGGGGGCAGGACTTTGAGGGGCCGGACTTTTTCTTTTCTGCAACTTGCCTCCGATAAGTCTCTTTTCTTTTCCTCCTCCTCCTCTTCCTCTGTACTGTCTACTGACAACAGCAGCGGAGCTCACCATCACCTCCAGGCAGGCTTTTTTTCTCGCTCTCCTGGATGCACGAGGACTTGTTTAGCTGGATTATTTTCAAGTGACTCGGAGTGTGACTCTTTGAAGAGGCTGTTAGGCGTTAGCGAGTTCTGTCTTTTCAAGGTAGGAAACACTGGTGTAGACAGAGTTTGGTGTGAGAACAGCTGGAAGTTCGTAGACTGTGCCCTTAAAATGTGCTGTTTTTGTATGGGACTTTTGCACTGCTCAGAACAGATATGGCTAGTACCTGCGCAGGTGTTTGCTCTGTTTTAATTGCTCGCGAGCACAGAAAAGTGCGTCAGGGAGTACTTTAAATCTTATCGGAAAACTGAAAAATGCTGTATCTTTAAACTACATTTTGTCTCTGAAAAATTGTTTTTGCGTTCTTATAGTTATACATGCTTGTCTGGGGCTACCTTGAAGGCAGTTTTGACTCCTTATTTATCATAGACACGACGTTTTATTTTAAAAAAATCATACAAACTAAAGTGTAATGAAGTGGGTTAAAGTCACCCTAATACCGAGTGCTGTACACTCGCTGTAGAAACCTGTAGAAATGTCAGTCACTTTTTGGTTATTTTCGTAAACAGATTTTTTAAGGTTTCGTTGAAATCTGTGAGGCACACACCATACTTATATACCCTTTTGTTTGACCCGAGCTTTCAGATGTAAACCAGCATCAGCAGCAACAGGTCACGTCTACTTTATAGGGGCGTAGTTTGTTCAGTAGGGGTGCACTTATGAAGATTTGGGGGTCCTACATTTTGAGTATCAAACACATAATTCCCTACATTCTGGTGCAATCAGTTATGAGGTGCAGTCTGTACCAGTCTGCGCCTTTTATGTGTCACTTTGTGATTTAAATGTCCTAATAAAATCAAAGAAGGCTACTCTGTTACTGGGAGAGGATAAATGCACATGTTCTAAATATTGAGGGTGTGAGGGTTGCAGAGTTGTTGTTTTTTTTAAATATCTGTACTTAACTTTTTTTTTTTATATTTCTGTCAACTTTCATTTTTACGCCACTACATTTCCTATATAGGCTACTTTTACTACAATACATTTCTCTCGTGTGTGTTATCAGCATTTACTTGCACTCTTATTTTCAATACTTATCAATACTTAAGTACATTTAATATCTTAAAATTACTTTTGATACTCAATTCCAGAATGAATGCCAGAAGACTTTTACTCAAGTAATATTCTAAAAAGTGACTTTAACTTCTACCCAAGACTTTATCTGGTAAGATATCTGTTCTTTTACTCAAATATGGCTTTTCAGTAATTAATCCACTACTGCCACTTTCATGGTATACCGTGGTATGTACAGCGTTGCATACCGTGTACATTGGCTTATGTATGGTGAAAAAAAAATACAACTGGACAGAGAATCTCTCTCTCTCTCTCTCTCTCTCTCTCTCTATATATATATATATATATATATATATATATGTATATATTTTTTTTTTCCAAAAGGGAGACTTTTTACACATACTTCCATTCTTCAAAAATAGTTTCACACTTTAGTTATACCCCTACTCTTTAAATTTCCTTTGAGTGTCACCGTAACTGATAATAATAATAATGATTATTGTGTAATACCATAGCCTGTACAGTTAAACTGTTAAAATGCAGTGCTTTCGTGCTATGAAATCACCATATTATACCATTGCAGCCCTACCCCTGCTTCCCCTAGACACATACACCTCTGCTACCTCACACACATCAGTGGGGTGAGAGAAAAATTCTTTAGATTTAAAAAAAAAACCCCATAAAAACATACGCAGACTTGTACACTTTTCTACTTAATTCGTCACATTTATGTGTTTTAATTCTGCTGGCCCAGCCACCACTGCTATATACATTTTGTGATGTTTCTAAAACCCGGGTCAAATATTCGACCTGGTGGTTTTAGGCTTACATCACAGGTGCAGCTCATATTGTGCCCAGAAGCCGCACCCATCAGGTGGCCAAGTCTGCTAATATAAATCTTTAAAGAGCATTAAGTCATCTATGACTTTTATGTGCCTGTGTTGGCTGCTAGTAGGAATTGCAACTACTTCTCTGGGACAGTTTATGGTGTCCTGCAGTTATTTTCGCAGTATTAAAGAGAATTTTAAAGAAGCAATAGCCATTGGTTGTAGTTCAGAGCTGCCATTTTTTAACATTTGCTTATTTACTTTTGTTTTATTTTGTGTATATGAGCTGCATATCACTCATTTATTTCTCTGTTTGTCTCTACAGATGGAATCAGCACCTCTGGCAATATCATAAGGACAAGCAGACAGGACAACATATTTCACACAGTGGCAGGTAGGACTTTTAACCTCTAAAGAAAATGCACTAAATACCAAGTGCAACTTAATAAGCGGTCGTGTTATGGGTCGGTAATATTTTAGTCAGTGCAGAAACATTCATGTGGAAAAATGCTGCCAGTCTGCAGTCAACCCCCTCAGGACAACATCTTGTCCTCTTTACAACATTTTTTTTTTTAACAGCGTACACACATTACACAGTCTGGGTGACAGCAGTTTTTCCAGTGCAGAATGATCTAAGCGGTTTGATTTTCAGAGAAGCACAGTAAAGTACAGAACAGGTGTTGGCCTAGTTGGAAAGACGCAGTCGGCCTGCTGTATTTTTACGTGTGGGTTTAGAAATCTGGTTTGCTGCAGGTCATGCAGACGTGTAGTTTATTATGTGTCAAAATGTTGTTTTTTTTCAATGGTTTGCTGGGGAACACGGTGTTTCCCACAGAATCAAATTATACATGTACTGTTAACTGACAACGGGGGTGGGGTGTGGACAGCAATCTTTTTTTTCCCTTTAATGTGTGTGTGTCCCTTTGTATCATTTTGTGTCCCCCCTCAAATGTCAAAGGTTTTTGCGGGTTCATGGACTAGTTCAGGCGGAGCTCTCCACAAGTTCTTTTTTTCCTCAGCAGCAGTTTGTAATACGCACTGTGGATAATTGATCTGTTGATCCCTTCAGTGCTGATCAGATCAGATTGATGGATAAAAGAAGCAGCTGCTGTGAGTGAATGCACACTTTTAGACCCAGCAGACTAAACAGATAGGCCTCACTTTCATTCTGACTGAGCTTCTGCTGCTCCGTCTGTGCACTGAGTACACTCTGTTCTCTGACAGTGTAGTTTGTATTATCCAACGGTATATGGACCTATATTTCGACAGGGCTTGGTCAACCTCCAAAAATAGAAAACAAGCGGCAGCAGATGTTTTAATTGATGATGAATAAATGAATGTGTGGGAAACCCTGCCATAAAAAATATTGAGTTTCAGTTATTTTTTTATGTTATTTAATCCTATATTCTTATTAGTCTTGCAGGAAATGTAAAACTAGAGCTAATATGCAGAAGCAGATTTTACTTCACTAATTTCACTTTTACTTCCTTGATTGTGCCTTTTATTGTGGTCTGGCACAAGCTGAGACCTAGAAGGCACTCGGCTTGTGGTGCTCAAAGTGCTAACAAAATACATTCTCAAATTGTCCTCTTACGCAATTTGAACAAACATTAGAAACATCTGGAATTATTATTTCCAACAAATATTTTCCCACAAATTTTCAGTTGCAACTGTTTTTCATTCGTCACATTATTGTTGCATTTATTTGAATGTGGTCATGGTTAGACAATGCAAATGTCAACAGTGATTACTGCTAGATACAGGATGTGAACCTGACCTCACCCTTATACACTTATCTCACCCTGCGTTAAGAAAAATCTAACTTTACAACAGAATATGACGTGGGCATCTTGGGTATGTCTTTTGTTAAAATAACTATGATTTTCCATCATGACAGCAGCATTTTTTATGTCTTTATGACCGATTTCTCTCCATTCTGCTTCCCCTCACTCAGCTTAGTTAGTGCTGACTCACATGGGAAACTCTCCAAGGTTTCTTCCTTAACCTGAGATCAAAATGCATTAGCTCCGCCCTTCAGGAACAAGTCACCCGCCTGTTTCATTGTGTCCTGCCTTTTCATTTAGATTAGCATTCTGCACTGTGAAGCATGCCTGTGTGATCACACTGTGTAGGATTACAATGCATGACTCTCTGAATGGGAGCCGGCTCTCGCTGTGCCAGGCTCCGCTGACTGTATGCTAACCAGGGCACCGCTATGTACTCCGTTTGTGTGTGTGTGTGTGTGTGTGTGTGTGTGTGTGTGCGTGTGTGTGTATGCATGCCTGTGGAAAAACCCGGTGAGGTCATGGCCGTGGCTGTAGGGTCCGGTTACATGTGTGTTGTCCACGCAGGGCAACTGACACTGGCTCTCTCTCCTTTGTCTTCCTCTCTAATCTTTCTCTGCTCACTTACACACACAAAAACATGCATAACCTCACAATTAACCATTTTCAGTGTTGGGCGCAGCGCCCTGATGCCAGGCGTCTCTGAAGTTTGAGGTTAACAATCTAAGGTGGCAGCAGTCTGAGCCAGATGTGTGTAAAACCACCATTTTAAAAGCTTCTAGAGCTCAAAACAGCCTTTTAAAACTACATAGTGCTGCTGCAATAGACCTGCAGGCCACCAGGATTTCTTCCCATGTATTTTCTCCCATTTTAACCCAATAACTCGCCCTAAAACTCCCCTCAAAAAAGACTTCAATGCTTGTTTTTTTTACATGCATTGTGCTCTCTTACAGTACACTCTCTTTCTGTCCGTGTTTTCTTTTCCCTCTCTGAATATTTGTATGTCTTTTATTCTGACCCCTCTGGCTCACTGAATACAGTGGGGAGAAACTGTAGGGATAGATAACAACAGGCACGATTGTATTAGCTGCAGTGGAGATCGCATATCCTCTTCCTGATCCTGGTTTGTAACAACACTAGGATCAGCTGATCTGGGCGCTCTGCCTCTTTTTGTCACTGTTGTGAGCAGTTTGTGATGAATGACAGAGCGGAAGAAAGAAGAGCTTGATAAAGTGATCATGAAAAGAACTAATGGAGGATGCACACAGTGAAGTATACATGTGATTTGGGCTGAAATAACAATTATTTTTAGTATTGAATAATCTGTCCATTCTATTTATAATATTTAACTCATTAATTTGACTTTAAAGGGTCCATTTGCCCCTAAATCACGAACACATTTTTTCCTCTTTCCTGTGGTGTTATTTATCAGTCTAAATTGCTTCAGTGCGAGTTGCCGAGTGTTGGAGGTATCAGCCGTAAAGATGTCTGCCTTCTCTCCGAAATAATGGAACTAGATGGCACTTGGCTTGTGGTGCTGAAAGCAGAAAAAAATACATGTGAAAAACTCAACAGCATTGTGTCTTTCCATAAATCATAACCCAGTTGCTCAAGATAATCCACAAAACGTGTTGTGAGCAGTTTCATATAGGAACTATTTTTTTTCAACCAAACTACACCCACCAATTTTATCATTGTGCAGAAGGAAGCATGCAACTGCTAGCTTACTTTACCACCACTAAGCCTGCTAATGTTACAGCTTAGCAGAGGAGGAAGCCATTAATGTTTACATTTTATGCTGTTGCGAGCACAAGCCTCTTGCCAATTAGTGCATTCGATTCGATTAGTCGGTGTAGGCTAGTTCTGAAAAAAGAACATAGTTCCTACTTGAAACTGCTCACAACAAGGTCTGTGGATTATTTTGAGTAACTGGGTCATGATTTCTGGAAAGAGTTATTGCTGTTGAATTTTTCAAATGTATTTTTTGGCTCTTTGAGAGACCACAAGCTGTGTACCATCTAGGTTCATTATACTGTATCAGGGGAAGGCAGACATCTCTAGGGCTGCTATCTCCAACACTCTGCTATTCACACTAAAATAATTAGATTAAATGAATAACACTACAGATAAGAGGGAAAATATGTATTTTTGATGTAGGGGTTAACTGTCCCTTTAAAAAGTAAAAAAAAAATAGTGAAAAAAACACCTCATAATTTCCCACAGCCTAAATTCACATATTGGAATTATTTGTTTTGTCCAAGCAGCAGTATAACACCCCCCAAATAGCCAGTATGATAGAACATTAAGGAAACCACAAATATCAACATTTTAAAAGCTGGAACTACTAAATTCTACTAACTACTAAATTTTAAGCTTTACGTTTAATTTTTTCTTCAGAACATAGAATATTAGAATATTTGTATGTAGGCTATGCATTTCAATTTTTTAATGAAAATTTATTACACAAATCATTTTAAAATAACCCCACAGAGCTGGATTTTCACATTTTAAAATTTTTAGATTAATATTAAAGTATATTCATATCATTGTCAAATCTTAAACCTTTATACAAAACAAGTTGAAAAAAATTATAAAAATGTTATATTTTGGGGGTAGAATCAAAATGCTGTAATTAGTAGAAGTGAGTGGTTAAGAAAGCTTTATTCCATAGAGCTTCTGCTGAACTGTAACTCTGGTTTAATGTTTTTTCCTCCTTTTTCCACTTATTTTCCTCACTTCTTTATACGTCTGAGTAACCCGTTTTCACTTCACCATTTAATCAACAGGTTCAGTCTTTATTGAGCACATAGGTAATATGTCACTAAACAACATACTGGAATGCTAATACTGCTGCAGCTACTACACTATTTATTCAACACTAAATTACACTCCGTATTGAATTTCCAGTGTGTGTGTGTGTGTAGCGGTTTTGTTCCAGAGCAGTATAAAGTCATTAAATCCCAGCAGCTGGCCACAAAAACGGTTTGACTTATTTGTACTGATCAACAACCATATTAACCTCGGCAAATATATTGTGGTCATTTTGAACTGTGGGGCCCCTTAAAGCCAAAACATAGTGCAGACACAAACTGCGCAGTAGTTGTGGTAGTAATGGTAGTAATAGTAGACGGCAATGAAGGAGGCGGCTATTTTTGACTTGCTGAACAAATGGCCCAATTGTCCTGCCTCGAGGTGCATGAAATCACTTGATATGTCAGGGGTAATGTTATATAATACCCTCCAAGGGGGCCCATGGCACTGTGTGTGTGTGCAGTGTAGTACTTTTCATGTCTGTTAATTGTGTGTTTCTCAGCATCAGCCCGCACTTATTTAGTGTAAATGGGACAGAGAGGTTTGTGTGTAAGTGTGCGCACGCTGGCCCGAGGTAACATTGTCCTTAACATTTTAGTAGTGTGTCAAATCAATTTCTGTTGTATTAACCTTTGAGCTAAAGGCTCCTTGCTGTGGTCAGCTGGGTAATTGGTCTCTCGTTGGCCTCCAGCCGCAGTCAGCAAACCCCTCGGGACAACTCTCTTTCTCTCTCTCTTTCACACACTCAAGCACATACACATAGACACACTTAATCCCATTTACTGAAGTTGATGGAATTATTTTTCTAAGGGTTTATTCCTGTGGCATTTTGGGAGAGGGGGGATTCAATTTTCACCTCAGTCCCTCGGACTGCTCCAAAGTAGAAGGTTTATGAAAGTGGAATAGGGTTGAAAACAAAAGTCTTGGATCTGAATATGCATTTTGAGTCTCAAGTGTTTTGTGTTGTACCATTTACTTCTGTTTTATGTGAGTTATGCTTTTGATAAGCCGATACTCATGAATTACTAACTAACTGGTTAATTTTCAACAAAATAAAATGAAAAAAAAGACGTGAAATACAAGAGATCTTTTCTTTCACGCTGCTTCTCTGTTGCGTCAGTGAGCTTTCATGCTACATTACAAAGCACTATCCATTTAGAGATGTTGAAATTTCAGTGTTTTGTGAAGTATGTTCTTGCCTTTTATTTTCTGTTGGCTTTGCTGACACACAGCTGACCAGCAGGGTTAACATGTGGAAACACCATAAACTGTAGGGCCTGTGAATGACGCATGCTTCCTTGCGTAGCATCCTTGCTATGCCTAGGTGAAGTCAAAATATCTGGCATACGGCCACTGCGATCTTGCACTGGTGACATCATTTAGAGTCTGGCAGCACTGATCTGGTGGTT
The DNA here is from genome assembly GCF_026936395.1 of Plectropomus leopardus. NCBI lineage: Eukaryota > Metazoa > Chordata > Actinopteri > Perciformes > Serranidae > Plectropomus > Plectropomus leopardus. The sequence goes on along the minus strand of NC_142184.1, from coordinate 31,350,879 downwards.
GTAGAGTTCCCACCGAAACACCGGCCCAGCAAGCAGCGCCATTGAGTATTCACGCACAGATTGGCACACACACCTGCCAATCATGGCAAAAAATCTTCTTTTTGTCGAATTGAAAAACTCATTAAAACCAAACTTATCAGAAAGTGGTCACTTGAAAAAACATCAGGGGGATGAGAACTACCTTAAATGACAGAAACCATCTTTGGGAAAAACTTATATGATCACCCCTCTATGTATCACTAACATAGAGGGGGCAGGCTTTATGACCTGTACTGCAGCCAGACACCAGGCGCTGGCTGAGATGTTCGGGGGAACTGTCATGCTGTCTGTCTTTCAATATAGTCTCTACAGCATTTGCATGTAACCATTGTGCCCAACCTCCAGCCTCCCCTCAGGTCGCCCCAATGAATAAGCTGCTTAATTTTGAGCAGCCTAATTTTAGCTGCTTTCAACACTTCAGCACTTTCAGTATTGTGAACTATATGTTAGCACCACCAGCTGTGCTGACACTGCTAACAGAGCTAACAGCAATAACAAAGTCAACAATACAATAGGGGTTTTACTGCTCAAAAATAAGTTACTTACTCACCAGGGCGAGCTGGAGGGAGATTGGAGGGTGGGCACAATGTTTCTGTGGCAACGCTGTTGGGTAGGGATGACTATATTAGCTGCCAAATGACTTCTACCAGACCCAGGTGGTACGCAGTGCTGTTAAGTAAAGAGTAGCAAAAGTAATCTATAAATTAGGGGTTGGCCAATATTGTTTTTACTCATACAGCGAGAAGGAAATTCTTAGATGCCTCCATGAAAATGAAAGCATCTAAATCCTGATTAAAACGTAAATAAACGAAACCTTGATGCTCTGTTTTTTTCACACATGCAGCTCTGTTAGAAATGCTGATTAATGCACATAGATTACATGACAGTTTTATATCTTATCAAAGGCTAATCCCAGCAATAATCACAAGTTTTCTGAACTAGTCTCCTCGTCGTATTTTGACATCTTCCGACCTAAGTCGCAGCAGAGATTAATGGACAGCTAACATTCACTCCAGATCACTAAGGTGACTGACACTTATATCAGATCAGATAGCCCGTTGTTAGTGCAATCAAAACATAATTTAGACTCCTGCCTTTACATTTGACTGTGAATGTGTGTATGGGATGAATGGTCTCCAGTGATGTTTACAGATTCAGGATAATCTCAGCAACCTAGTGAAGTGGAGAAGGAGAGACACAATACATGTTTATTTAACGTTTGTCTTTGCGTCTGTTTGTGAGTGTGTGCACAGAGGTTTTGTGTGTGTGTGTGTGTGTAGACAGATGCACACAAGCGGTGCAGAAAACAGACAAATGTATTGCACAGAGGTGAGAAAGATTGGGGAGTAGCTGTAGATGTTGTGCCGAGTAGAGTAGGTTCAAAATCACAAGGAGGAAGTATAAGAGATGCACAGTGATACACGTGCAGTGATTTAGAAGCACGCAGGCTCACTGTGCTTCTCAGTCAAATTCGCAAAGTGTGCACAAAGTCAGATTTTTTTTAGGTAATTCCTCCCTGTATCTAATAAATAATTTTACCCATTAAATCCTGTATTGACACATCCGACATTTGCTAATACACGGGTGGCATCATACGTAGAACATCTGGCACATGTCTGCTACATTTTCCTGGCAAATGGAAGGAAATCAAAATACTCGACTGGTAGCAAATAATTATTGTGTCTGGTTGTGGTCACTTAATATGTGCAGAGTTAAATCTATGGTTCTACTACATGCTATTTCTTTTTGGAGTCCCTTGTGTCAAGTTGCCTGCATGTAGCTATAAGTGATTATTGATCTTTTTCATCATTCATCTTTTTTTATAAAAAAAAAAAAAAAAAAAGAGAGAGAAGTGATTTAATAGAATTCTGCAAGCCTCATCTCCTGACGCAGGTTGTTCCAAAGCCGAGGAGCCCTGATTGCAAAAGTACAGTTAACTTTAGATTGAAGCCCGGACTTTGGAATGGTCAGAAAGGCCACACTTGAGTATCAGAGGCTGTGAACTGGCTCTTATGGGTTCAACATTTCTGCTAGGCAGCTTGGGGACAAATGCAAACTTACTGAAAAAGTGGGATCTTAAAATTAATTTTAAATCTTGCTGGGAATCAGTGGACACAAGACAGAATTATGGTGATGTGATGTCGTCTGTTATAACCAGCAAGAAGCCACGCTGCTGCATTCTGAACCAGCTGGAGGCAAAAGAGGGACTTTGGGTGATGCCAGAAAGAAAGTAAATGTAGAAAATGTTCTTTTTGCATCTAGGAGTGTTTGTTAAAGGGACACCCGTCTGTGTGTTTCAGTATCAGTGTTTCACAGTTTGTCCATGACTGTGTTATTTAGCCTATAGATTCTTTTTTTGCCTGTGTATGTGTGTGTGTTCATCCTTGACCAGAGTGCAGAGCATGTGCAGGAATGTTAATGTCTTCTTCCTTTGTTGTCCGTGCAGACAGCCGAGTGTGACTGTGCATATTCATGAAGCTGCCTTCCTGGAACACTTTAACTTTTACCAAGGAAAGAACAGAGATAAAAAAAAAGGAAAGGAATCAAAAATAGTAGATTGCCAGAGTATATAGAGATAGACCTAGGGAGATCCAAAGATGTATGAAAATAAGAAAGGGAAGTACGAGACGTTGGGAGATGTCAGACTCCTGTCAGCAAATCCGTTTTCACACATACACTTTGGTTCATTAATCTTTTGCAGTTGCAACAGGAACCAAAGTTTTTCCATGTTAGTTGTTCTGGCAGTCAGCCAGCGCAAGAGGTTATGTTCACACACCCAAAAAGCCTTCATTTTAACCCTCCAAAGTTGCTGGGGGTTCGGATGCCTTTTGCTTGCTTTTTGACCCTTTTTGACATGAGGAAAAAAGGCAATGACCAACTTCCCAAAAATTGCAAGAAATGAGTAAATGGTGAGGAGAAAATTATCCCAAAGTTAGTTTTTAAAAAGAGTGGAGGATTATTAGAAAAATGCAAAAAGGAAAAATGTGCAAAAAAACAATATTTTATATTTAAAATTATATTACAGAATTTATTTGAATAAATATATAGAATAAATACATGTTTTCTCTTTTTTTTTGCTGTTTTTTAAAGAAACTTTTTTGTGCTTATTTTAAGTAAGTAATTTTTTCACTTATTTTTTGCGAATTTTTAGGCCATGTCTTGTCAAGTTGATGTTACTTCCTCACCATGTTTTGGAAAGATATCAAACCAATTTACTCAAGTTCAAAGGGTTAAGATTCATCCTGTTTTTTTGTGCAGATGAGTCTTTATAGTTAGGGAAGATACGTTTTTTGTTTTATTGACAAGACAGTCAGTTTGCTAAATAGCTTCATTTTGTGTTTAATTTCCTGAGTTAAATCGAAATTTATCCTGTCTGCATGGTAGACTGAGGCTTCAGCAGGAAAAGCAGATAAGCTGGCCTGCTCCTGTTCTTATCAGCAGAAAAGCCTTTGCTGCAGATTGTAGCTACCAATCTCTCAACCACTACCACAGGCTATCAGAGCATCGGTCACCAAGTCACCACTGTTTTCATGACTCACTGTTTTCACCACTGATAACCAGCAAGATCATTCACTTCATGTGAAATCATTTCCCTCTCAGCATTGCAAAGAATTTGTGAGAAAAAATTAAAACACAGACACTTAACAGTTGTATGGCGTTAATATTTGTCTGCCTGATCCGATGTTGTCTTCAAAGTAAGAAGTGTGACTGTGCCCTTTGAGTGTATTGTAACTGCATCTGATGGGTGTGTGTGTGTGTTATCAAAGATAAAGGGGGGAGATCCCTTTGAGTGAGCTGCTGCGTTGAGTGGCTTTATCTGTGTTGGGAAATGTGGAGAATGTGTTTGATGTTTAGAAAAGCAGGAGCGTGATGGAGCAAAAGAGAGCTTTGACAGATTTGTAGAAATACTCAGGTTAATTTGTCATCCTGAATTTTTGAAGATGCGTAGATCAAACTTCAAAGATCTTCACTTTCAGGTCCACCGACACCGCAGGGAAAATAATTTGTTCTGAGAAAATACTTGAGAGCTTGACTGAGCAAATACATTTAAAGCAGGTCTTTTCCAACCTTATGTTTACACCTTATGTATAGTGTTTTTGCTGATTGATGAAAGGTTTTGCTGGGAACTGCCCAGTATGACCAGAGCTGCTGTTGACTGTTGAGCAGCTGTATTGCATCAGCTGGAGGAAACAGTGCTTTGCCAAAGGGCATTTCCACAGCTCTTACTCCTGTCTGGTGTTCCATAAAACTTAACATTCCTGATGAGTTAAACATTCATGATTAGATATTAAAACAGTAGGAATGCATGTTCAGTTGATAAATCAATTCATCCCTATAAAACAATTATTCTTTTAGCTGCAATGATTTGAATTTGAATATACTTTATTTCCAACATTTAAAAAATATTTTTAAGAATTACTATGTACATTTGAAAAAGAAAAACAAAAGTAATAGTGAACATATCTTTACCTAACATGTAGCTGAATACATTTTTTTTATTAATTCTCTTAGTATTAAAAGCGAGGAGACATTGCAAGCACTTCAAACAGAGAGGGCTGAATCCAGCCTCCGTGTTAACACTGCTGAAGTGTCCACGGGCAAAGCAGTCAACGCCTTCCAGCCTCAGCTCATCTGTTTGTAACTGATTGTAACCTCTGACCTCCTAATGGAGGATGACACCAAAAACAGAATTTACCTACAGGCAGCAATAAATATGTTTGCATAGATCATCAGCTGATTCAAAGCATGGCTGTTTAAAGAGAGGAATTTTGTTGTCAGAATAAGTTAATTGAAGATGCAAAGCGGGGTGAGATCCAATAGATCACTTGTCAATCACACAGCAGATTTACAGTTTTTGGCTGGTTCAGCAGATAGTGTTAAACACAGGAAACAGAGATGAGAGTGTTTATGAGGTCCTGAGTGGGAACTCTTAGCTTTGCCTTTGCTGTCTGTGCAGCAGGAGGACGACTCACTGTAGTTTGTCAAACAGGACAGCACACCTGGTGTCTGCTCTCTGACAGACAGGCATTCACGTTCACTCATTCATGTGAGTGTGTCTGTGCGTGATGAATGATTTGTTGTAAAGTTTCCAGCTTCAGGCAGATTGCAACACCAGGTTGAGCGAAAGATGACAGGGACACATGGAATGTTTATGTGCGTGTGTGTCTGTAACCTGTGTGTGTGAGTTATGTAAATGGGTGTATTGTTGTTGGCATGCAGACCTGGCGGAATCCTTAAGCACCTGCTTATTTGAAGTGGAGCAGGATGCAATAGCTTACAGAGATTCTTCTTTTACGAGCTCGCACGACATTCATAAATGGTTTTGAGAAGAAGTAAGAG